>NW_008347189.1:2888542-2908618 GCF_000622305.1 Nannospalax galili
AAACAGCTTCTAAAATCTCTGGTTACGAGGGAGAATCTGCTTATCCTATATTTGGAGGTCAGAAGAAAGTCAGGCTGCTTCTCAACAGAGTTTGTTTCCCTTGACTTCAAAGGTCAAGGTGCTTATCAGCTAAGTTCCCTTTTTCGGGCTCCGAAGTCTGTAGGTCCCTGTTGGGGAGGGGGGAAGCTGCTGCTGTTTGGAACCCTAACAATGAGAAAGCCACAGGGGCAAACAGCTAAGCACCAGGTTCTCCTGCAACTCCAACCTTTATCCAAATATGGGCAGAGAGGAGGAAAGCCCAGGAGTGACTTTTGAAATATTTTGTTAATTTAACATAATGATAATTAAGAAAAACAAATTCTGTTGTACATAGTATACTTTAAAAATTATTTCTATCCCACATGAATTTAAAACTTACTAGAAGAGAGTTATACTGTCTTCCCCAGCACTGAGCAGGGCGTAGAGAAAAATCTGCTCTCACAAGCCATCCACTAGCTCACCTCTACACCTGTTTAGGGTAGCACTTTTAAACTATTAATTTGTTGTGAAGTCAAATTAGTAACATAGCATTTAAAAATAACAGTTCAGATGATAAAAAGAAAATAGAAATGTCACACATGCTTAGCTAAAACATTGCTAGGTGAAAGTGCATAATGCAAGCCACGAAAAGTGTACTTAAGACAAAATGAGTTAAAGTTGTATTTCCAAGAGATCCTTGGACTTAGACATTATGTCCTACATCTCCACTCACAGCATCCTCGTAAGAAGCCCCTTACATCCATACCTTCTACTCTTTCACCTAACCTTCTTCCCTTTTCTCCTGCTTCAGCATTTTCCATGGTACCATTTGGAACTCATGTTGTACCAGGACGAGATTCCATTATATTTCATCTGCCTTTTAAAATGCTCCTTTTCTTCTTGCTTAGCTCTGTCTTTATCCTCCCCATTGCCCCAATACCCTGTTTCTCCTACAGCCTTCTCAAGTTACAGCTATTCCTTTCAAGTTTCATGAGTACTTTGAGCCAGAATTGGGGTAAGTATTCTTCCAGACCATGGCCTTTCACTTATTAAAACTCCCAGCTTTGTAGCTCACATCGTCAGACCACACCACTTGCCACCCTGTCTGTTGGAAAGGTCTAAAGAGTCTCAGATCCACTAATTTCTTGAAGATACTATTTCCTGGATCTCGCCCTCTCCCCTTGGCCTCATATTATTTCTTCTTTTATTAATTTCTTCCATATCCATATTATATACCCTTCAATATCCTTGTCTCACAGTTCTTTGATCTTTCCTCTAATGATCTTTTCCTCCACCCACAGCCAAGTACTAATGCCTTAACCATGCTGACTGGTTTTACTATCAGTTCATTACCACCACCTTCAGTGCTTCCTGACAGTCCTGTATTGCCTTAGGCCACTCACCCTCCCAGCATGGTAACAACATCACAGTTAAGAAAACTTGTCCAAGTCTAATGTACTCAAAACTCTCTATTTACAATACCACTCCATTTTCTTTTTTACAAGATTTCTTTTTACCTAATCATTCCTATCTTCATACAAATACATTGCCAATATCTCCTATTACAAATAAAACTAAACTTTTGGCATATGCTTGTAATCCCAGCACTTGGGAGACTGAAGCAGGAGGATCATGGGTTTTAAAGGCACTCTGGGTGAGAGAAAAGAGAGAGAGAGAGGAGAGAAGAAGGAGGAGGAGGAGGAGGAAAGAAGGGAGGGAAGGAAGGAAGGAGAGAGGAAAGGAAACTTTTTCTCATTCTCACAGTCCCTTGAACCACTTCCCTATATCTCTGATTGACTTAAACAACAGTATCTGCAAACAAGTGAGTTTGTGCTTTACGTATCTCCAAGTTTTTTCTCAGTTTCTCGCAAGTTTTCTTTACCACCAGTCTCAGTGATAATGTATCATGCTGTCAAAATTTGTGGTCAGTTCCTAGTCCACAAATAACTTGACTTTCAGCATTCAACATGAATGATTCTTCTTACTCGTTAACATGTTCGTTTAATTTTGACCACCCCTCTCTTAGTTTTTCTCCTTTCTCATTGACTGAGGCGTTTCAGTCTAACCTATAGTTCCAGTTGCCTTTACCCCCCCCCCCCCCCCCCCCCCCACCCCCCCCCCCCCCGCCCCCACGCTGGCCTTGAATTCACAGAGATCTGCCTGTCTGCCTCCCAAGCGCTGGGATTAAAGGCGTGCACCACCATGCCCGGCCCCAGTTGCCTTTCTTATTTAAATTAATGATATATCTATTCTGTCAAGTTGTTTAGTTTTACATTCTAGTTTATACATTCTCTCCATCAGTGAGGCCTAATTGCTCTGTTGTCAAAATGTATCCATCATTCAATCATTTTTCTTTGCTCCAGTGCAACTTACTATATCCCCTAAGCCACATCATCCCTGGACTGCGTTTCCTGATAGAACCCCTATCTCTGACCCTTGTGTCCCTTTTACTACAGATCTATGCTCCACCCAACACAGTGGTCATCTTTCGGAAACTGTCAGCTCAGGTCAGTTTGCTCAGAACCTTCCGATAGTTTTCCTTATCTCTCAGAATAAAGCTCATACGTCTAGCCATCCTCTGTGAGGTCACACGTGACTTCCCTTTGACCCCTTCTACTCTCATTCCCTCACATTCCCTCAGTCATATCCGTCTCCTTGTTTTCCTGCGTTTCCACCACATTTGTTGTTTTCAGGCTGCCATTTTCTCCATGGTTGCACAGTTTGCCCCCTCACTTTTCATAGTCTCCATCAAAAAGTCTTCCTTTGGAAGCGGGAGAAAGGACTCAGTGGTTAAGAGTGAGTACTACTCTTACATGCGACCTAAGTTTGGTTCCTAGAACCCATGACAGGCAGCTCACAGCCTCCTGTAATTCTAGCTCCAGAGGATCTAGCATCTTCTTCTGGCCTCCGCAGCTACTTCCACTCAATGTGCACACACCTACATACACACACACACACACACGCATGCACGCACACACAATTAAAAAATGAAATCTTTTTAAAAAGTTCTTTCAAACCAGCAATATTTCCTCTTATAGCCTAATACCTCTCTCCTATTATGGATAATGATTTTGTTTTTAATGACTCATTCATTATCTTCTTCCTTTCATTGGTAGAAAGTTCCACAAAGATAATTATTGTTGTTGCTGCTGTTTGTTATCACATTTGCAGAATTCAGAAGGATGCCAGGGAAAGGCAAAAATTAAAAAAAAATTAAATGTATTTATTTTGTCATCACCATAAGTTTACATTTTTAAATCACCACACCTAAAATTGTCATTTAAGTGTATCAGAGATTATTATATACTGTATAGTAGATACTGTAATATATTGAAATTAAACAGTGCTTTGTATCTCAGCTCTCCCTTGAGTGAGACTGACATTTTGGAACACCATCCTCCTGAAGGAATACCTTCTTGTATGAGGCCATTTGTCAAGGCAAACATGATAAAATATTGATGGGATTCTATCACACTGAATTAAACTGTCTTTACTGGTGGTGTCAAGGCCCGACTGAACTCTTGCATAGCAGGAGCCCTTGGTGACTCACTGTTTCTTAGAATTTCTGTGCAGCAATCTGGTGTCAGTAAATATGTACTCAATTGAATCACATGAGAAAAGAATTTTACAATCATTTATAACTACCATCTTGATATATGTGTTTTGCATTGGTTAGAGTTGCTATGAGTTCTAACAAGATGTGTGACCTCTGATTCCCACCCTGAATTCTGAGTTCTTAGAATCAGAGACAATGTCCAAATTATTTTCTCAGACTATTGACCCTTAATGAAAAAAACAAACAAACAAACAAAAAAAAAACAAAGAATAAATAAAAATGAAAAACAAAATGCCTTTGAGATTAATTTCTCTTTGTTTGCCCCTCTCCATGGGCGGGTGTAGAGTGCCAACTGCCTTCTGGTATGCATGGTCTGGGATCTGCTGGAGTTCTGCAGGCATCCATCCCTGTCATTGTGGTGTGCTCCTCCAGAGCCACTCAGGGGCTATAGGCTACCATTTCCACTCTCATCAAGGTCTCTCTTTGTGTGTGTTCAGGGGGTACCTGTCATCCTGCTATGGCAGTCTGTTCTGCCCAGCTCTTTCCACTCTGGGCCGTCGTCTCTGAAATTTCCCTACAATCTTAGTTCCTGAACTCTGGCTACTGACAACCTGCCAACAGCACACTCTGTGCCCTTGTCATCTCTAGCCTATCACACCTGCTGCTGCCACCTGTTCTAGTACCTTGCCAACATCTCCCCTACTGCCTTCAGAGCTGGCCATGCTTCATCAGGAGGAAGAAGGGCTTTTGCTAATCAGTGGCTGCTGCTGGACAGTGACAGAACTACATAGTGACATCTGGGAAATACAGAGTCACCTGTCTTTAAGATGGGGAGCTGCTTTCATTGCAGCCAAGATATCAAACCAAACCATCAGTTCTAGGGAATCTGCAATGTCTACTGTTCCAGAAATACATTCTTTTTTTTTTTTTAATGAACTGCACCCTCTACCAAAATCAATTCTAGATAAAATCATTCCAATAATTTTTTTGAACTTTTTTGTTTGCTATATTAAAATTTATGGGAGGGAATGATACATTGTGGATGAAGCTTGGTCCTAGTGTCACTGAAATTAGCTATTATCATAAAAATGAGTCTAAAACAAAGAGCCTTATTAAGGTGATTAAGTAAGTCTGAAGAAAGCATTCTGCATTTAAAGTAAATATTCGTAAGTGATGTGTAAAGACAACTAGTTATATTTGTAAATAAATCACATACTTCTGGATGAATGATATGTAACACAGTTTTTCAAGTGCCAAAGGGAAGACTTTGACAAGGGAAGAAGAAAAACTGATGGGAGTAGGGGCATGGGATTAACATAATCTTTCAATTATTGTAATACAAATTACAATTAGACTATCTTAAAATTACATATACCAATAGACTAATAGATTAATTGAGATCCAATGATTAATGAATATCAAAACTTACAAATATGCTATAAATGAAAAATTATTATGCAAGTATGAGAATTGTTTTCAGAAAGGATATATCAAAGCACAGCTTCCAGAAACAGTAAGTTAACCTTATAACAAGAAAGTTTATTATGTATATGGGAAGCTATGATGCTTATAAAAGTTATACCAGGCAAAACATATTTTCATTCATTTTTATTATCAATATTTCTATGCTTTACAGTCTAGTCACATTTTTAAATCCCTTTAAATAATTAAAGACACTTTTACAAAAATGTAAAATTCATAATAGCATGTTCTTGTACAGGAGAAGATGAAAGGTTTCAAACCCTTGGAGGAGGCCAAAGTAGGACGATCTCAAGTTCAAAGCCAATATAGTTTGATGGTATTTAGACCCTCTCCCCTATCAGTACCACCTATCACTATCCTCCACTCAATTATACATACAACTATGTCTATTGAGTTAATTCATGTCCCCAAATGTCCTTCACTCTGGGTCCATCCACTGGAACCTGGTTAACCCAACAAGAGTCATATCCTTGAACGATACTGGCTCTCCCCCTCTCAGCAGCCATCAGGTGCCAACAGTTCCTTAGGTAAGGTTGGAGTTTCTTACTTCCCCACATCTATGCTGGAATTTTGTTAGATTTGAGCTTGCACATGATTTATGCATACTGTCACCATCGCTGTGAGATCATATGAGTAACTGAAAACAGCTATCTGGAAAACTGTTTTCTTCTGGTCATCTACCATGTCTGGCTCTTACAATCTTTCCACCCCCTCTTCCTCAGTGACATATTTATTTATATTTAATTAATTCTTAGTTTTCAAATAAATAGTTTTAATAAAGCTATGACAAAATGCCTTGTCACTGTTTTTTGTTTGTTTTGGCTTTTTGAGACAGAGTCTTACTATATAACTTAGGCTGGTCTTGCACTCAAGATCCTCCTGCCTCAGCCCCAGAATGCTAGAATTGTAGCTATGTGCCACCTTGCCTTGCTTTCCGTTGTGACTTTTGAAATGTTCATTTTTGTGTGTGTGTTGAAACTGGTAATACAATTGTTGCCAAAAGTTGCAGCTCTCCAAATAGGTCTAATCCCCCCATTTCTTCCGTGTTCTGTGTTAAACATCCCTAGATCTCTCAACCATATCTCAGAGCCAGTGTTTCGAGATCTGCTACATCATGTTTGTCATCATTCTCTGGATCCAGGTTAAGAGACACCATTCTGTTTTAGAAATACTTGCCCATATCCTTCTTTCAGTGCCCTGATATTGCAATTCATTCTGAAAAGCTTTGCGGATTTACATTGAGAGTGTGATAAATCTAAGTTGTGGTGATTTATAAATAGGGGCTGGAGAGATGGCTTAAGATGGTTAAGAACACTGGCTGTTCTTGCAGAAGATCTGGGTTCGAATCCCAGCACCCACATGGCAGTTAACTATCCATAACTCCAGTTCCAGGGGATCTGACAGCCTCTTCTGTCCTCCACTGGCATTGCACGACATGGGTGCACTTACCTACATGCAAGCAATACACACACACACACACATAAAAATAATAAAGAAAATATTTTAAAAATGTGTGTATGGTATCAGGTGTGTGTGTGTGTGTGTGTGTGTGTGTGTGTGTGTTCATGTGGGTATGTGCATGGATGCAAGTAGGTAAGTGTGTATGTGTGGAGACTAGAGGTCAACATTAGGTGCCTTCTTCGATTGTTCTCTCTCTTACAGTTTTATTTTTGAAATTTGATTTATTCTTTGACATTTTCATTTATAAGACATTTTGGTCACACACATCTTTCTGCCTTCTCTAATCCTCCGCCTTTCACCACCATACCACTTTCTTCACAAGTTCATACCCACTTTCATGTCTTTTTGTTTTATGGTTTTTGCTTTGTAACCCATGGGTTTAACCAAGGCCACTAGCATAGGCCTAGGTATAAGCTATCCATTGGTGCACTCACCACTGGCTACATCACTGAACACAATGACTTTGTTTCCTCCAGCAGCCCTTGACTGCCATTCCCTTGCTGGCTAGCAAGCCCCAGTGATCATTCTGTCCCCACTCCCTCCAGAACTGGTTTTACAGATGATGCTCACCACATGCCTATCTTTTCACATGGATACTGGAAATCCAAACTCAGGTCTTCGTGTTTGCATGGTAGGCACTTTACCAACTAAGCCTTTTCCTCAGCCCTACATTTGTGAATGTTTTAGCACAAACTACGTGTCATCTTTATCTTCTGTCAGGTACAGGAGTCACTTTTTTCATTCTAAAGCAGGACTTCACCATTAACTATTGTCAATTTAATAGTTAAGAAAGAGACTAAATATTAAGAGCTAGGAAGCACAAATATGAGATAATGTGTGGAATTTGTCTTTCTGGGTCTGGGTTACTTCAGTATAGTATTTTCTAGCTCCACTCACTTACATGTATTTCATTATTTCATTTTTCTTTACAACTAAACAAAATTCCACTAGGTATACACACCACATTTTCGTTATCCATTCGTCAGTTGAAGGATATTTAGGTTGTTTACATTTCCTAGTTATTATGAATAGAGCCACAAAGAACACGGCTGCATAAATATCTCTGTAGTAGGATATGAAGTTCTTTTTTGAGTCCACACTTATTTCCGTAGTGAGTGCACCAGTTTGGAATCCCACCAACAGTGAATGAGGGTTTCCCTTCCCCTCATCCTCACCAGCATTTGTTATCAGTTATTTTCTTGACCTTCACCATTCTGACTGGGGTGAGGTAAAATCTCAAAGTAGTTTAAATTTCCATTTTCCTAATTATTAAGAATGCTGAACACTTATATAGATATTTCTTAACTATTTTTTATTTCTTCTTTTGAGAATCTTCTATTCAAATCCATAAACCATTTTAAAATAGGCTGTTTGTTTTCTTGGTTTTTTTTTTTTTTTGAGTTCTTTGTATGTACATTCTGGATATTAAGCCTCTATTGGATGTACAGTTGGGAGATTCTCTCCCACTCTGTAGGCTTCCTCTCCCCTCAATTGTTTCTTTTGCTGTATGAAAGATTTTTTATATTTATGAGTTCCCAATTTTCAATTTTTGGCCTAATACCAAGTAAATGAAGCCCTAGCCAGAGGTTTGTTTTTTTTTTTTTTTTTTTTTTTTTTTGCTATGCCTGTGTCTGGAGGTTTCAGCATCTTGGGTTTCACACTGAGATTTTTGGAGCTGATTTTTGTGCAGGGTAATAGATATCAATCTATTTTTATTTTTCTACATTTCAATACCAGTTTTCCCAGCACCATTTTCTGAAGATGCTATCTTTTCTCCAGTGTGTATTTTTGACTTCTTTGTTAACTATCAGATGGCTGTGCACTGATTTTTCCCATTGATGTATATGTCTGTTTTTGTGCCAGTAGCATGCTGTCTTTATTATTGTAGCTATGTATACAGCTTCAAATCTGGTATGATAATCCTTATAGCATTATTCTATTTGCTCAGGATTGCTTTGGCTACTAGAAGGCAGTTTGCAAGCTGCCAAGAGAGAAAACCAACCAATTGTCCTACCGAGCTCTAACTGCTGTGAATCACAACGATTGCCCTGGAAAGATATCTCCAAAGCTGCACCAGTGGCACTTTTATTGGGGGGTAACCAACAGTAATCTAATTGGGTTTAAGGCCTGCTCAATAGGAGGGAATTCATGCCTGGTGCTCTAAGTCTAATTTAATACCCCTGGATGACGAGGTCATAGACCCTAGCGGAGAGACTACTACTGCTATTTTCCTAATTGACATAACTTCTAACTATATTCTAAATACTTATCCTCATACCCTCAGTTAAGTGTAGCGCTTGCCCTTTGTGAAAGAAGCTTCTATTTACAACAGGTAGAGGTTATTACCCAAATATACAACTGGTCAAAATAAGTGACTGTGGAGTGCCCAGTCCCAACTGATACATCTATTATGTGACCCCTACACCCAAGACTCGGAAAATCACACAAAAAGGGGCATTGTAAAAGCAGGGGATCAGATAGTAGCCTGCTACACAGTGTCTTCGGGTCATGGCAGGGAAGTTGTACCCATGAAATCTCTACAATATGATTTCCTAAATAAGACTTGCATAATGGCAGCAACAGTTGATACGCTAATGTGGATGGAGAAAATTTCACAAGGTCTCACTTCTAGATGAAGAGCTACAGGGAATCAATGGCTGCTGAGAGAGGGAGAATCACTTTTATCCAAGCCCTGAAAGATTTATAAGAAGCCCTGAAAGATTATCCAATCTGAATTGGTCAGTCCTAAACACATGTACATACAAGCAACACTGAATGAATTTTATATATATTATATATGTGTGTGTGTGCATGTGTTTATATATGCATATAATGTATATATATAACCTAAGCTAATATATATAATCTAATGTGCATTTATATATGTAACAATAATAAAGAAAGAAAGAAAGAAGTCATGAATTTAAGAGGGAAGAGTAGGGGTACATGGAAGAAGTTGGAATGGGAGAAGGAAGGGCAGAAATGATGTAAATAAAGTACTAATGTATGAACTTCTCAAAATAATAAAAATCTAAATTGATAAAGAGTCTAAATTGTGTGTTTGGTATGGCACAATTATGTGAGAAATATACCAGGTTATTACAATGAGTAAAAAAGAAATTAAACAGCAAAATTATTAACTATTAACTAAGATTAAGTGTTAAAATACAGGAAATTTGACCTTCCCTCATTTTGGTAGTTTTCTAATTTTCTTTAATAATACTCAAATGAAAAGCCACATTATTTTAATACAATTTTAAACATCTTATTTGAGCAAATTATTTTCAATTTACTGACTCTTTAATTTCAATGAACATGCTTCAGTGAATTGTCTAACTGTTCCTTCAAGCTTTTGGTCATCCAGAAATATAAGTGCAGCATTATGTAATTAATGAAGTAATGCTGAACTGCAATGATGAACAGTATAGAGCCAAGTAGAGAGGCATGCTTTTAAATTGTGAATTTAAATGTATTAATAAAGCTATAATAACTATCCCCCGGTACCCATGATAAGTTTTATCCATCAGAGTCCCTGAAAATGTGGTCCAGGGATCCCCTGCATTAGGATTTCTGGACTTCAGCATGAGTCATTCTCTTCAAGGAATTAGCTCAAGATGAACACATACAATAAACACATAGGTACCAGACAGTGTGACACTTGTGACAGATGGGGGAGTGGCATTCTAGGAAGAAGACTAGATGATGCTTCTGGGAGGATAGAACTGGTAGAAATCTTGAAAGATGAAAAAAAGAAATGAAGAGCTGGAGGGAGGCATTGTAGGCAAAGGAACATTCAGTAAAGGAGATGAGAAAATAATTTTTTTAAGTTAAAAATTTTAAAAATGTATTGTTAAAATAATGGACTTATCTACAGAATCTGTGTAGATATAAATGTATACTGCCTCTGAATTATGGAAAAAGAAGTGAATTTAGATAGGAAATCCAAGGAAAAGCTGTTCTTGGTGAGTGTGTGGTATTGTATTAATTGTGGAATGAGAATGGAAAATAAAATAATTACTTTAACATCATATAGATATAGATTGCCTATCAAATTTAAGAATAAAATTTAATTTTTGAAAAAAAAAGAATATGACCCAAATTCAGCAAAATATGCTTAGTTCATTATTATTGAAGCAGTGAAATTAGAGAAACATGCAAGGGCCAGTTTATGAAAGGCTTTTTAGTCAATATCTGCTATAAGAAGTTTTGCACTATGTCCTAAAAATCACAGGAACTCACAGAAGGATCCTTGAGGAATGGCACAATTTAATTTGCATGTGGTAACCCTGGTGTCATTAGGGAAACACCCCTGAAGGGAGCAAAGGGGAAGAATGTGAACTATAGGCAGCACTTGGGTTGAACGGAGAAATGAGACCAAGGAACTATGGAAAGGGTGGGAAGATTGCATAGTACATGTTTCACTTTTTTGAGGAATCTCCCCCCCCTTTTTTTTCCATTGTAGTTATGTCACTTTATAACTCAGCCATCCCAATTCTGCATTATCAAATAATGGAAAGTAAGGTCCTCAAGAGATACTATACACGGAAGTTCATAATGGTGAAATTCACAACACCCATGAGGTGAAGGCAATCCAAACGTCCATCAGTAGACAACTAGATAAAAAAAAAAATATATGGTATCTACATATAGTTGAATATTCTTGAACCTTAAGTAGCAAGGAGGTCATATCATACTAAAACATGAGCAAACTTTGAGGATATTAGGCTGAGTGCCAGTCACAGAAATGCCAAAATGTAAGGATCTGTTTAGTAAGGAAGGGATTGATAATAGTCAAATTTGTAGAAACAGAAGGAAATCGTGCTGACCATGGGCTGAGGGAAGGGGAAGGCAAGAGTTGTTTAGTGGGTGTAAAGTTTAATTTTTTTCAAAAAGTACTGGATAACTGTTTTAAAACAATGTAAATATACTCAGCACAACTGAACAGTATACTTAAATAAAAGAACAATGGTAAATTTTGTGTTAAGTGAAGTTTTTAAAGCTACAATAAGAAAGGAGACGAAAAGCAAAAATTGTCCATATTTGGTATGGAAGACACAAGTTAAGGAAAGACACAATAACTCAAAGCCTGCTGGCTTGGGCAGCCTGATAGGGATGGCTGTGCTAATGGAAAATGAATATGAGGAGAAATGTGACATGACCATTCTAGACACTATGGTGCATTTCATAATCTCTTCTTTGTGCAAGTGCTTTTGACATCTCAGGGGTACAGCTGATTAGGGTCCTAGCTCAGTGTGAGCAGTTGCATTGTCACTTTTCTATCACAAGTCTTTCTCATGTGTTTGGGGTGCCCTTAGTCAGCGCATGGATACATCCTGCATGTGGGAGAAAGATGAATCAATGCGTGATTGCTCTAATCTCCCATCTTCCTATGAGGCAATTTTGAAGTAGTTGCTACATGGTGTCTCAGTATGTTTCCAGCGGGTCTAAACCCCAGCTGCTGATTCTAAGAACCAGATCAATAATATATTCTCCTTTTTTTTTCATATTTCCCCTAACTTCTAGTTTTATTCTCTTAACTCCCTGTTTTCTGACATCTTGGGTTATGTCCCCAATAAACTATACCAAGTCCTTGTTTCAGGCTCGGATCAAAACTAGGATAATGAGTGCTACTGAAGATATGTAAAATTTTAAGAATCTTTGGAAGATTTAAATGAAGATGTCTATTAGATAGTTAGAAATTAATTAACGCCACCTCAAAAGTAACAGTCTTAGGCACCACACGATGTCACTCACACATGCAATAGTAAAATTGATCTCATAGGACTTGAAAGTAGAAAAGTATTTTTTTCTACAAATAATTTTTTAATGATTTGTCATCATTAAATTTGTCCTGTTTTACTCTTTTTCTTCTTCCCTGAGATCTTGGAGCTTGGGATAAAGCTTCTTGGTGGGAATGCATTTGCCTAGTGTATTTGAGGTCCTGGGTTGGACTTACAGAACAACAAATATAAATAACACACACACACACACACACACACACACACACACACACACACCCTTCTGTATATAATGCCTTAACATTTTCTTCTTCAAATGGAGTAGTTGTGACCATATTCAGATCTAGTTTCTTTTCAGAGACTGTTCTGCCATCTCAAGTTTCTCATTTCAGTTGCACTGAGTAGTGGAATCTTCTCTAGCTTCTCTTTACCTTTATTGTATTTAATGAAAATGTAATGTTTTTAAATAGAGTTGAATGAACATAATAAAAAGATATTTTCAATCTGGTGTTCTTGTTACTCTAAGAGAGTTTGCTCCTGAAACAAATAGGTGGGTTTCCTGGGTTTTTTAATACCTCTAGGACCCCTTCCTGCCCATGTGTCATATCTTATTTGATGCATGATGAAAGAAATACAGTAGAAATCCAGGATATCTGGCACTTTCCCAAAGACTAAAAGACATTCTTATAGAAATGAAGGGTTCGACCTGGAAGAAGTAAAAATTTCCCTCTTAAATCCAAATTCTACCTTTAAAGAGGACGAAACCCCAAAATTTGGAAGCTAGAGTGATTATTAATAACCGAGTCTTACATATTACAGTACTCCTCCTCTTTGTGCATCGGAGGTTGTGACCACATTTCCTTGTGTTAATCTTTCCATAAGCACAAGAAGCTCCATCTCCTGATACCATTTTCCCCATGCTTTGCACCTTTCAGTTTTATATCTAATCTCGCTTGTCTTTTTCAGAAATAAATTTCCCCATGGATAGTATCCTTTTTTATCAAGTTTAGAGAACTTATTAACTTAAGACTAAAGAAGATCATTGAAAATTGGACATTTAAAAGACAATCTGAAAATTCCCCAAAAGTATTACTTTAATTAAAACATGAAAGAAGCTAGATTTACTGAATGTTGGTGCTGGAGAAAAAAATTTTTTTTTGAAAAACATTCAGATTTTTCTCCTAAGTTCACGTAAACACAAGGAAACAGAGAGTCACATAGTTAAAGTAATATGTAGAAAGCCACACACCAATCATGAGTCCTCTCATGACTAAGGCATATTCTTTCTGTCCTTTAAGGCAGTTTATTGAGGCAGAACGTTGGTAATGAAAGGAGATTAGGAGTAGATATGAGTGATGTTTTCTTGTTGAACATTCGTATTCATTTAATCTATTTAGTGTTTTAGAGTACCACAGAGATCATCTAATCAAATTGTTTTGCCAATTTTATGTTTTACAAATAAATTATATATATTTACATATATAAAATACATATATATAAATTTTATATTTTACAAATAGAACAAGCTGATATATGAAAAGAGGTCAGTAACTTGCCCTGTCACATAAATAATCTGTCAGAGCCAGAGCAAGTCCTGTAGTCACTCACTCAGACAGTATGTGAAACTTGGAATTTTTTCATTTTCCTTTTGAGCCAGGGTATCACTCTGTTGCCCAGACTGGCCTGGAGTGCATGGTAATCTTCCTAACTCTGTCTCCAAAGTGCTGGAATTACAACTGTGAGCCACACACCTAGCAAATACATTAAAAACATTTCCCTGCTCCAAGCATCATGGTGACTAAACTTGACAGGGAGCAAAACTGGAATCTTCACGTCCATCAGCTCACTATGGACCATCTCTGGACTGTTGTATACCCAATCCAGACACAAGCGAGAATCTGAGCCCTCTTACCTGAGGAGTAGCAAGAATTCCTAATGGATTAGAACCTTGAGTCTTGTTCTGGCCTGTTCCTCTAGGCTCTATGTATAATAGGTTCACCATCCCTGGAGTCTATTACTTTTAGAAACTCAGTAAACTCACCCACTTTGCACAAATGAGCATGAGGAAGTGATCAGTCAGGTGCACATCTCCCTTAAGTGCTCTGCGCGGTGTGCCACCTTTCCTCTCCTTGTTGGATAGCTCTGTAACAATGCTATGTGAAATCAAACTTTGTGAGTGTCTGAGTTGTCTGTGTTGCAATATTTCAAACCCAGACTTACTTTTTAAAGTTTTTTTTTAAATATTGTTTTGAGAATTTCATACATGAATATAATCAGTATTTTGACCAAATCCACTTCCCTATTCACTCGCCTCCAAGTCTCTTCCTAAACCCCCACCCCATTTTCCCCTTCCCAACTTCATGTGCTCCCCCTGGGGCCTATATCTCTAAAGAAAACTGACTCTACCATTAACTATCAAGCTCCTCAGGTAGGGGTGGCATTTCATGATTCCCTCCCCAGTGCATTCTGGGAATTTGGTCTACCTTGATCTTGTACAGGTCTTGTTCATGCAGTCATAGCTCTGAGTTCATGTGTGAAAGGCCCTTCTGTGTATGGCAAATACTGTTTTGCTGCAGATGTCCATGACCTCTGACAGACCTACTTTTATGGAGCAGCCTATTTTTGGAATTTATTGTCCAGTGAAAACTATGAAAAGTAAAGTTGTCTAACTCCAGGTGAAGTGAGATTTGTGGCAGGTATTGTATCATTTGTTGGTTTAGAAATAAACTTATACAAAAAAAAAAAAGATTTCAAAATTGACTTCATAGGTCATGTCTCTGATTTTCTGCCACATAGGCTGACTCTTGCCACACAGCTCTTGTCAAATCATTAGAGGATATACAGTTAAGAGTGTGATGAAAAGATGTAGGTTTATTTAATCTAGCACCTGAAAAAAAATGTTAAAACAAACACTGATTTTTGGATACACGGGCAGTGCCTGTCACACAGTCTACTTCTTAACTTAAGTGGTATAGGAGACAGACATTAGATAAATTAGCTATGTTAAAAAAATTCTATATGGGGGCTGGAGAGATGGCTCAGCGGTTAAGAACACTGGTTGTTCTTGCAGAAGACCTGGGTTCGAATCCCAGCACCCACATGGCAGCTAACAACTGTCTGTAACTCTAGTTCCAAGGGATCCAACAGCCTCTTCTGTCCTCTGTGGGAATTGCATGACATGGGTGTACTTACCTACATGCAGGCAATACATGCATACACATAAAATAAAAACAAAAAAATAAAAATATTAAAAAACTCTATATGGATATAACCATGGTAAATAGTGATACTTTTAAAAAGAATGAAAAGCTTTGAAAGCACAACATGGGAGAACCTAATCTAAATTTAGGGTTTGGGGTGAGCCAGGAAAGCAACTTTGAGAAAGATTTTAAGTTGAAATAGTGAGATAAATAAGTAAAATATGTAGTTCATGAAGGGTTCATTTCAAAACTCAGAAATACGAGCACCTCTCCTCTAGTATTCCCTCATGATTTCAGTTTCTCACGATTTCCATTTGAAGAACTGAATTTCTCATTTAAATTGTACTAAATACTTATTATTTTAATTAATTTATTTATTAATTAATTAACTGTGAATTTTTTTTTTTTTCGAGACAGGGCTTCCCTGTAGCCCCAATTGGCCTGGAACTCACTGTGTAAACCAGGCTGGCCTCACTCTCAGCTACGGGGTTAAAGATGTGTACTACCATGCTTGACCTTATTAGCTTTATTTTATCATTATTGGGTATGTGAGTGAATGAGGAGGAGGGGTGCAGATGACATGCCACGTGTGTGGAGGTCAGTGAGAATTTTGTGGAGTAGCTTCTCTTCTTCTACCTTTACTTGGATTCCAGTAATTAAAATGAAGTTATCAGGTTTGTGCAGCAAGTACCTTTAGCCACTGAACCATCTCATTGGCCATATATTTCTTAGGGCCAATTAAAATCCAATTAAGATCTGATCTTGGTTGTGATAGTTACATAACCATGCATCTATCAAGATTCAGCTAATCCTGGACATGGTGACTCATGCCTTTAATCCCAGAGCTGGAGAGGCAGAGGCAAGTAGATCTCTGTGAGATGGAGGCTGTCTTGGTTTACCTAGCAAAATCCAGGCCAGCTGGGGCTACAGGGAGTCCCTCTCTCTCTCAAAAAACAAAAACAAAAACAAAAACAAACAACAAAAAAACCCAAACTCCAAACCCACAGTTAAGTATACCCAAATGATGAGTTTTATCATTTACAAATGAAAAATAATAAAAATGCAAATTAAATAGCATGTGTGTGCAGGATTGTATGTATATCCCGATAGCTCTCATTTCCCACTTGTGAATGGAATGCTTGCTCTTGTTTTTATTTGTCAATTCCTTTATGTTTCTAACCCAAGAAGGACTCTTTAAAATGGCTTCAATATGTAGACAGGCTAGGAAAATCCCCTGAAGAAAAATAAGTTTTGTAACACACAGATTTGACAAATGAAGTGTCATTTTAAGGCTTTATTCTGGTAGAGCTTGGCAGGTGCCTTTGTTATCTGGAAGAGATACAGCTACTCTCACTGGAAGACACATGACATAGGTGCCTGAATGTCATCACTCCAGGAACAGGAAGGCTTGAGGAATCATTATTTCATAGCCTGTAAGACTGTGGTATGATTGCTGTTAAATTGAAGGGCTGTGATTTTGCTACATGTCATTTGATGCTATTACCTTTTATATTTATGTTGAAAGAAATCTTTTTTACTACTCAAGTGAAATTGCATTTTCTTTACAGAATTGAAGCAATCTGACTTAGAAAAGGAAAGTCTCTTCCAAAAACTTGATTCTACCATTCCTATGTGATTTCTTATAAAGTCTTGGATGGGGAATGGACAACACTGATTCATCTGTGTGCCTGAGACTCATCATTTTCACAACAATAATTGAAAGAGTTCAGTGGGGCAGAGATGATTGTCATTTCCATCTTATAAATGAGGAAATTAGGCTCAGAGAGATTGGGAAACTTTCTGTAGGTTGTAGAGCCAGGAACTGGAGGCAGAGTAAGAAGACAGACCTATCTAAGAATTTGCATGCTTTATGTTTCCAGGTGAAGTGTGATAACTCATGCAGACAGCCACCCAACAGTGATGTTTACACGTATGCTGACTTCTTCCTGCTGGAGTATTGCGTCTTGTGTCAGCTCACATTAGAACTGTTGTACATGCCAGTTCTCAGCATTACACTGACTGAAGCTTCCTGTGATTCCTTTTAAGAACTAGAACTAAAGAGCCCCCTAAGGCTTTGCTTGGTTAACAATCCTGCTTTTGATGGCAACATACTAAATGTCAGTTATCAAGGTGCAGTGTAAAAGGTTTTCTCCTCAATAAATAAAAAAGGAATAAAAATTCTTAGTAGTAATTTTAAATGTTAGTAGCAAACAATGGTGATCTTGAACACTGAGACAGACAATTCCTTTGATGCATTTCTTTTCCCCTTTTGTTTATTGCAGGCCTATGCTACCACAGGCTGTGCCCAGCCCGATGCTTTTTCCTAAAACTTGACCTTTCAAGTTTCATAACTTCCACTAAAAATGTATGTTATAGTAAAACATACAATCCTGTAACACATTTCTGTTCAAAGAAAGTAAACCCCAATCCATATCAAATAACGTGGTAAAAAGTTCTGAAATACTTTATAAACTTTAATAATTAACCGTATGTGAGTAAAAAAATTTCATTTTTCTTTTATTTGTTTATGAGTAAAATTCTTAAAGTTGAAAATTTGTTTTTTGGTTTTAGTAATGGAGAAAGTGATGTAAAAAATGAATTAGAATTTGTTCATCTCCAGCAACTTATAGACTACAAAGTTACTCAACGCAGTTGAGATCCAATCTGTTTTAAGACACACAGCTTTAACTACCACGAGAATGGGTGCTATAAAGGTATTATGACATGGAAACCTGAAGTGAGATTCCTTTCTTTTAAGAGTAGACAGGCATCCACAGGTCCTCACAGTCTACAAATTACTGCACCTGCTAGAGTCTTTCGGGTGAGGGAAAAATGACATACCAAGCACTTGCAGCTGTTATATAGCTCTAGCAGCAAGAGGAGTTGCTACTGAAGACAGGAAGGTACCAGTAGGGTTCTTTACTTCATGATCTTCCTTTCTGCCTTTCCTTTGCTGTCCTTCAGAATAAAGCAGCCACAACCCATGAATGTTCACTGGAATTGCCTTTGAGCTGCTCAACTACTTGGAAGTACTCCTACTCTAACCTTGTTAAAAGCCATGGAACTAACCCCTTCAGCCCAGAATTATGACATTCAAGATTAGTAATTTTATGTTTTGTCTACATTTCTCCAAGGTAAATTAATTGAGTAAAATATTTTTAAAAATACTTTATCATTTTTATTTTGTGTGTATGAGTGTATTGCCTGCATGCATGTAAGTGCACCTGTGTCATGCAATGCCACAGAGGTCAGAAGAGGGTGTCAGATCTCCTGAAACTGGAGTCACAGATGGTTGTGAGCTGCCATGTGGGTACTGGGATTCAAACCCAGGTCCTTTGCAAGAGCAGCCAGTGCTCTTAATTGCTGAGTCATCCCTCCAGCCCCTGAGTAAAATATTTTTTATAATTGTACATTAAACTTTTTTGTATATTAGGAAAATATATTTAGACATATGTAACATAAAAATATATTTAGGTAATGATTCACATTCACATTTTGACTCTTGTTTTCTCTTAAACTCAAAGGACATCAAGATAAAAATCATTCTCTGTTTTTACAGATATGAACATGAGGTTCTGAGGTTTGATCAAAAGTACTCAGTTTCAGTGTATGAGTGTGTGTGTGTGTGTGTGTGTGTGTGTGTGTGTGTGTGTTGACATGGGCTACAGAATTGGTTTTCAAGATCAGGTCTTTTCTGCCCCTACTTCCTGCTGTAGTTATAAAATAAATTTTGAAGCACTATGGCTTTACATTCTTGTCTGTTCATATTTCTTTGCTTTGAAGTGTAACACAAAGAAACAGCCACACCTGTCAAACAGTCCCTATTTTCTGGTCCCAAATAAATCTGTGTGTGATGTTATTCCTGTGATATTTACACAGGAAGTGAGGTTTCACAGGGTAAGTGGTATGTCTGTAATGGGAAATACTCACTGTTCCTTCCTACGTTCCTATCATAATTACCTAATCCATTTGCAAAGTAGTTACAAGTAGAGAACTTGACTAAAAGCAGAGGGGAATCAAACAGCATCTTTGAAGCAGTTTCATACCTTCAAAAACAATAACATAAAATAAAATGTCTTTGTTCTACTCTCCCAAAATTGCCTGGAATGCAAGGAGAGGGTA
Organism: Nannospalax galili; assembly: GCF_000622305.1. NCBI lineage: Eukaryota > Metazoa > Chordata > Mammalia > Rodentia > Spalacidae > Nannospalax > Nannospalax galili. Next base: position 2,908,120 of record NW_008347189.1, read on the forward strand.
CCTGAGAAGTGGACTGTCAATAACGACTATTGAGTACCAACAGTGCATTAAGTGTCATTTTGAGCATTTGTTGATTTTGAACAGAGGAAAGATTCTCACTCACATTGAACTTGCACAGTAGCTAGCAGATTGAAGTGGACACTATATAGCACGCAGAATACTGAAAATCTCCTATAGCAGATTAGAAAGCATGAAGTGGCACAAAGTTACAAAAGCATTGTTCTAGGAATAGATCCTGGAGCTTGCACCTCAGCTCCACCCTTCCAAACTATGACATGGTTATATTTTTTTAAATTATTTATTTAATAACCACATACTTAGAAGAAGCATTTCATTACAGCAACATTGACATATTCAATCTGCTATTTCTGAGCTAAGATGCATCTTTTTCAAAATTGGCTGTAAATTTTTAGGTTTACAGTTGAATTGTTACAGTTATACAATATTGTATTAATTCAATTGTAAACCTAAAACTTTACAGCCAATTTCCTGAGCTAAG
>NW_008347189.1:2908698-2921858 GCF_000622305.1 Nannospalax galili
ATTTCAATGGTAATGTTTTTCACATCTACTAATTATAAAGGAGCAAATTTTATGCTTTGAAGAATTATTTTTTATCAATTTTTAAAATTTTTAATAACTACATGATTAGAAGAAGCATTTCACTACAGCTTTAACATATTCAGCAACACACTCCAGAGCAAGAGTAGATCTCTTTCACAAGTGGGTCTTATAGTATGGGCTTTGTTAATGTTTATTTTAAAAAATGCCATGACAAAAACCTTAATCAAAAGCAGCACAGCTCTTAGGGAGTATGTAGAGTTTATAGTTTTGTATAGACTGCTCAGATAGTATTTGAGAAGCAAACATCTGAGCAAAGACTTAAACAGAAAAAGGAGCCGGCCAGACACATATACTGGAAGGAGCAGTCTCAGCAGAGGAAGTGGCCTTGGTGACCATCTGGAGATGAGGATGTGGTTGCTGAGTTGAAAGAACTGCAGGAAACCAAGATGGATGGAATGGAAGGAGCCTGGGGATCAGGTTGGGGCTTGAAGGTCACTGAGAGGACTTGAGCTTTTGTTTTGAGTGAAATGAAACATGATGGATGATTTTAAGAAGAGGGATAGTATAAACTGACACTTATTTCTAAAATAATTATTTGGCTATTAGAGAATAAATTGCAAGTGTCCAAAGCTCAAAGTGGCAATCATTCATAGGAGATGTGACGGTGGCTTAATCCTGAGTGGTTGCAGTGGAGATAATAAGGAGGATTTGGAATCAAGATTTGTTTGGGAGATAAAAGGAGTTCTTGAAGAATTGCATCTAGAACATGCAAGCAAGGAAAAATTGGTGATGACTCCAGGAGTAAAATTCGTTGTATGATTTTTCCTGTCTGCCCTCCTTCCTGCATGCAATATTTTAAATCCATCCTTAATTTCCTTTTGAAGTTAACTCAGTGTTCCAAGACTGGAAAGATCATAGTGTAAGGAAAGGAGATTGGTTTTATGAGAAACAATGGGGCAGAAGCAAGAAACAGCATCCATCTGGAGGAAGAGGACTGGCAGCTTATCCCACAGAGCATGGTTCCAACTGGAAAGAGCTGCAGATGGATCCTTAGGATACCCAGCTCTGTGGGCAATCTTTCACAGGATGAGACAGGTTCCAGAAGTTTCACTGAACCAGTATGAATTTCTATACATATTGAGCATGGTGAGCAAAGGTTAGAACACAGGAAAATAAATAGTAGAGCTGAATTCTCTTTGAAAAAAGTGAACTTTTAATATTTGCTCTTTCTCAATCCCATATCTACTTTCCATTTCTTCCTTTTCTTCTCTAGATCAGTCATATCTTAGCATTTAACCTGTCAAGGGAAACTGATCACTTCAGGAATTCATTCTGACTTTCCCAGTGATATCTAGTAGACTGACTTTAACTGTCTCTCATGGAACTAGTCCAATGCCACCAATACCCTCAAAGTAGTTCTTTTCTAAATTAAGTAGGAAACAGACTTTTCTTTTTCAAGTTATCATCTTTGCTTCCTCGTTTGCTTCTTATACCTGTACTCTTATCATGTGAATAGTCACCTGGGAAAATGTCTCTACCTGTTTAACTATAGTTTCCTTTAAAAAGGAATTTTCCTGGAATCTGACCACATTCAGTTGCTCATTACCAGATGTTGTGGCCCCAGGCTGCAGTTCTCTGAATTAGGTGGAGGAAGGCCATCAGACTCATGGGCATCTTCTGTCAGAAGTCAATAAGCTGTCATTTGTCCCTCCTGAGTCCAGGCAGAGGCTCATCCTTTCTTCTGACAATAGCAAAGCTTCCCAAGACCTCATGACAGCTCCTGTGTTAGTACTTAGTGGTTGCACTGACAGGTGTTCCTCTGTATAACCAGACAACAGGTGTTTGCCTAGTGCAGCCTGCCAAAGCCAGGGATCTGGAGTAGAAAACAGTCCCTTTGCAAAAATGTTTACTGTAATTAAGAGCTAGGTAATGTAAATGATGAACGAACACACACACACACACACACACACACACACCTGCACCATAATCTCCCAAATCCTTAGGCCCCTTGATTCAGGAAATGGCAGCGAGCAAATTAGCCAACATAGCAATATACTTTTTTTTTTTTTTTTGAGACAGGGTCTCCCTGTAGCCCCAGCTCACCTGGAACTCGTTATGTAGTCCAGGCTGGCCTTGATCATACAGAGATCCACCTGCCTCTGAAGTGCTATGATTAAAGGTGAATACCACCATGCCTGGTTTACAATATACTTTTTAAAAAATTTGTTTTTATTAAATCTTCTTGTACCAAATATCTCAAAGAATCTAAATTATCTTTATAGCCCTGTCCCTACCAGAATCCTCCCATATCCCCCCCCCACTGGAACCTATATTCTCTATCTTGGGTGTTAAGGCCGACTGTGTGAAGTCAGTGTCCCCAGACATTCCCCAGTTTAAGCCCATCCACTTGCAATCTAGTCCGATCCCTCCTATATAGGTTTAACTGTTAAAGTTCTCACTTCCTTTGGGGAGACCTTTAAACAATTGTATCGCATCTTTTGAAGTGATTCCTCATAAAGACCTTCATCCAGGATTTATGTTACAGAAAATTTAGGAGATTGCAAGTCAGTGCACATTGAAAGATCGCCTTTAAGGATCCTATGATTTACTTGAGGCCACATGTACTCATGAAAACAGGCTAAACAGAAAAGTAATAATCAAATCTCAATACTGCATTTGGTAGTGACTGTATTACCACAAGTTTCACTGTTTGCCCTTCAGGTCCCAGCAGCAATTGCTTTATTTATAAGCAATAAAAATCTTAATTATAAATTTTATATGCCTCTCAGACACTTCCTTAAGGATCATACAAGAGTTTCTAAGAGAAGATAGGGTGGTTCACAAAAGGTAAATTCTTCCTCCCTCTATCCCTCTCTCCCTGCCTCTCTCCCTCTTCCTTATCTTCCTGAGATGGGGTTTTTCCATGTTGCCCAGGCTGGTCTCCAACTCGTGGGCTCATGTGATCCACCTCCTTCCTGAGAAGCTGATACTGCAGGTATGCTTTGCATACTACTTGGCCCATAACGCCTGACCCCCCCCCCATTTTTCTCTCCCTCTCCTTCTCTTAGCCCTGCAGCTAGGCTAGGAAGCTAGGCTGCGATCCACTCACTGATCTGATCTTAGTCAGCTACTGGAATGGAAAATGAATATATCAGAAGTAGTCGTGGGCTTTATGAACATGATTTTCAGATTGTGCATATATACTCACAATAATCAAAATGGTTGACATGGGTTAGGCTGTATGCTTCATTTCAGATTTCTTTTTGTGTATGTTTGCATGTGAGAGGAGAGGGAACAGTTAATTCCAGCTGTCATATACTATGATTGTCAATCATTTTTATACTACTATAAATGAACAGTCTCAGTTTTTTAAAGCTATTTTGCAATTAAGAAAAAAAAACAAGTTGGTAAAAACCAAAAGGACTGTTCAAATAATTCTCTTTCTAAGCTATTATACGAACACTTTTCTTTTCTTTTTATTCTTTAGCAACTTTTTGGCTATGCCAAAATCACCTTTTCCATTTCCAAGAAAAACATATGCAACGAGTATTTTTCTACAATGTTTCTTTCTGAAAGAATGGCCTTTGGGTGGGTTGGTGAGTCCACCAGATGCCTGTCAGTTTATGGGCTACACTTCTACTTTTCCCATTTGACATAGGAAGAGGAACACAACAGGAAACTATACTTTTCTTTCTATCCTCTGCCCCTAATTTTCCTGAATACATGCCCATTTGCTCATGGCCTGCCTCTCTGGATACAAATCAAACACCCAGAATGCTAGATCTATTTGAAGAGCAGATCTCTCTTCCTTCTCCTTCACAGATGAGAAACGTCTCTGACTTCCCACCCACTGCACTGCCTGCAAACGAGGAATTGTTGAGACTGGAAATACTATACTCTCCCTATAGGCTGACACTACCCTCTTTGACATTATTAGAAATAGACTTTGCTGGTAGCACAATCTATCACACACTGCTGCTACCACTGGAACTTGTACAGGCTTGCAGTGGGCTCTGTTTGGGGTGAGAGCTGGTGGCATGACCAATGACCACCTCCTACTGGCTCCTCTCCACAGAGGAAACCCATGGACTCTGAAGACAAGGGAAGAGATCTAACCCTCTTATGTCCCTCTTAGTTGGTTTGCTTCTCACATACCCGGCCCTTCCCAACCTTCTCAACCTGTTCAGCCTGCTCCTGTAGCCACAGGCAATTTTGCTACTGTAGTTGCTGCCAACTTGGCTGGTGGGAAGCCAGGCCTGGAGGGAACAGAGGGTCCTGGCAAGAGTATGGACTGAAGGGCCCGCAGGTCAGCTCCTAACTCCTTCTGCAAGGCAACTCTATGCTTTCTGTCTTTGGCTGTTATAACAAGAATACCTGAGACTGGGTGACTTAAACAACACATCTGTGTAGCACAGTTCTGGAGTCTAGGAAGTCCAAGATCAAAGTACCAAGATGGTCAGGCCCTCAAGAGGGTTCTCTTCATGATTTCCATCATGAGAATTCCATCCCCATTGTCTAATTACTTTCCAAAGTTCCATCTCCAAATAACATTACACTGAAGGTTAGGATTTCAACATGAGCTTTGAGGTGGCATAAGCATTCAGTTCGCAGCAGCCTTTGTTAAAACTTGTTTGAGAGGCGACACCATCGTGGAAACCCCAGAAATCTGTTTAGAAAAAAATGATGTGTATTGTTATGTGGACATGACCTCTTTAAGTACAGAAAGGTGGCAGAATTAGGACCACCGAAGCCTTTGAAAAATCAGAGTCAGCACACCTTGTAAAGAAGTATATTCTTACTTGATTGGATCAAATAGAGGCTTTGCCTTCCAACTTTAGGAGTAACTGAACCCCAAACCAACAAGCCTTACCTCACTGAGTGCTTGGATGTCCAGGAGCAGAGGTTTGGCCTGATTGAAGCTTTGGAATAGAAGCCTGTGCAAGGTCCACTGGCCCTGGATCCTGCTTCAGGGTGGAAAGGCCTCCAGGACTAGCTTGTGCTAACCCACTGTCTACCTCTCTGTTCTTCCTAGCTCTGCATGGTGCACTATGGGAAGTATGCCTTTAGAGCCTTGCCTCAGCAAGGGTGGGCCTTGGCTTACAACCAGAGGAAGGTCATAAATAGTAAGCCTGACCCTTGGGTGAAAGGAAACTTGGGTGCCAACTATTTCACCCAAACTTCTCTCTTCTCAGACTTTTGAGGTCCGGGCTAAGGATAGGGTATTGTATCTTTCTTTAAATTGATTCCAATTTCTGGAAATTGGATCACTGATGTAGCTGCAAAAGAGGCAAAGGTAACTGACAACCATATTTTCCTCAGGGAACTACGAGAGTTGTGGAATTCTTTCAGCTCATATGCTGGGGTCAAGAAAAAGGAAGTCTGAGGTAGTGGGGCTATGGACTGTGGAGCCTAAGCTGGTAAACTTAACAGCTAGCAAGCCTGGAGAGAAGGTCAACTTAATGGGATGGAGACCAAGCTACACACAGTAGCTATGGGCAACAACTATGGTAATATCCTGGCAGGAGATTTTCAGACAGTCAAGGGAGAAAATGTGAAGTAGACTTTATAGGAATAAACCCAAGGTGCCCAAGACAATGAGATGAGAGTGTTTTTCCCCAACAGTGGATTTGTTGTGAGCCCAGGTTTGGCCACCAGACCAGCTACTTATGTATGAGAAAGGATGTGAGGCAGATTCAGCATGTGAGTGTGGAGTTAGCCGAGCTGTGGAGGAAGGAGGGTTGGTTTGGTCACTCAGCTCACAAATAGGTGACATGCCTGCTGCTGTTCTCTCAGTTTCTCTGTTCAGTTTTTGAGCTCAATGCAAGTTTGACACCCTTTTAAAAAAGAAATATTAAATGTTTAGTGGCAATCTCTCTTTCTGCTTATGTGCACGAATGAGGATCCAGTTTTAAACGGCCAGTGCATATTTTCTCCACTATTAAGAAAGAGAGTTGATTTAGGTTCATTTGCTAATTTTAGTCACTGCCCACAACACCTGGGGCTTCTCGCCTCTTAGTGAACACCCCCTATGCCCTTTGACACCAGAAAAAGTGTATCTATCTTGCCATCTACCAAACTGACACAGACTAAAAGCCTGATCAGGTGGTTTAACCCTCCTAGGTCATCCTTAGATAAGGATTTTTTCCTCAACTTGATCTTGCCAGGGACCATAGTAATACAAAGACTACTGTCACCTTTGCAGGCAGGGCTTAAAGAATAAAGACAAGAGGTCAAATCTCAGTTCTAGAAACCCAACCCCAGAATCCTCTCTGTCCCTCACCTTTTTGCAAAGGGGCTGACCAGGACCTGAGGAAGAAGTTACTCTACTGCTTCTTCCACAGACCCCTTGGGATGAAGAAGGCAGAAAATCAAGCATTTGCTTTTGGCATTTCCCTGATGGCACCCAGAAGCACCAACCTGTCTTGAGCTCTGACAGTTTTGTAGCAGATCAAGGACTTCAGCTTCAGAAGGTGTAGCACCCTAGCTCAGCATCCTACAATCATTCACCTTGAAAAGGGGTGACTCCGCTTAAAGGACCTTTCTGTGGAACTTGGGATTGTTCTCAATGTCTGCTTTCAGGATTGCCTTGTGAGACTCTCTCTTTGGACCTTAATTAAGCCAGGGAGTGTTCATGATATACACTCTGTGTGTGTGGGTGGTTGGGGGAGTGTTCCCTTTTCTCCCCACAGTGGTTCACTGTGCTGTCTAGGTGACTATCTGTTGTACAACTATTTTGATATTTGATATTCTGTCCATGGAAAATTTGCAATCCTGAAAAAAACCTACATCTGTTTTATAGCATTTCATTATTGAGATAGACAATCTTAAGCAAATACTCAATAATGGATAAAGCCATAGCTTAGCATCAAGCTTAGCTTATGTGAATTGACCTTATCCATTGGTATTACTGACTTTTCATTAAAATGACCAATGAGTAATATATCATAGCTTAATTTAAAGCTTCAGATATGTTTTCAGACAGAAATATTCCAAGAATGCAAACCAGGTATATTTCTCAGATAAATAACAGTCAAGGCATTTAGTACAGGGAAATTCTCCCTTCTCAGGTTTCAGAGGTTGAAATTTAGTGTGCCTGTCATTAATCCTTCATTGGGATCTATACTTCAGTCCATTGCAGCTGAAGCAAGTTGTTAGCTAATCCTTCCTGCCAAGGGCCAGAGAGGACAACTGGGCCATCAGTCACGTGTGCAGGTGTCCAGATTCTCCAGTGCTTTTGTCCAAGTGGTGTGTGTGTGTGTGTGTGTGTGTGTGTGTGTGTATACTCCTGCAGGCACTCACCTGTCCCAACACAGACACAGAGCTTCCCAGTAGAAAAAGCTGGACAGAGTGCGTCAGGACAGTTGCCAATAGAAGGGCAGCTGAGTTCTAACAATGATTCTGGGTGGCTTTCTAAAGGAAAAATAAACCGACTCTTTAGCTCTTTAATAAGTCAAAAACAAGCAGCAAACCAGCCTTCTCCACTCTCTGGGTCACCCCAAAGCCTTCCCAAGTTGGGCTGCCAATCCCTGTTCGGTTCCCCCTGAAAGCACTCAGCTGGCAAGGTCTCCTAGCGAAGGGAGAGGAACTTGAAAATGAGTTGCCGGGACACAAGTGGTCAAAGAGGTGGGAGAGGACTAGACTCCATCAGCAGGTTTCGACCTCCCCTTTGCGACCTTGTCCTTGGGGCGCTCAATGGCTTGCGGGGAGCTAATTCCCCCGCCCGGTCTCAGGCTGGGGGTGGCGGTGGCCGTGCGACTCTTGAGATCTAACCGCTGGGGTGCGTGGCCCAGGCGTGGGCGCACCCAGCGTCCTGGGTGCAGCTTCGCGGCCGGGCACCTCCTCCCACACTCGGGATCGCTTCTCCTCCCTCCTTCACACCCCCGCCCCTGGGACCTGGAGACTCCCTCCCGGCATCGGCCAGTGAGTACACAAAGCCGCGGATGAGGGGAAGCTTCGCAGGCGTGCTCGGAGCAGTGAGATCACTGGCGTTATAAATATCCCGGTGCCAGCGCCGAGATCCGCTCGGGTGGCCTCTCTCTCCCCCTCTCCCTCTCTCTTCCCCGAGGCTATGTCCACCCAGCGCGGCGAGGGGGGCAGCGCCAGAGGCACGCAGCCGCGTGGGGGCTACGGAGCCCAGTGCCAGCCCTACAAGATGCACTTAGGACCCCCGCGGCTGGAAGAATGAGCTTGTCCTTCCTCTTCCTCCTCTTCTTCAGCCACCTGATCCTCAGCGCTTGGGCTCACGGGGAGAAGCGTCTCACTCCCAAAGGGCAGCTCGGACCCTCCGCCACTGATAGGAACCAGGGAGACTCCAGCAGCAGCCGGGGCAGGAGTAGCACGACGTCTTCTGCCTCCTCTTCTCCCGCGGCTTCTCCCGGCAGCCAAGGAAGCGGCTTGGAGCAGAGCAGTTTCCAGTGGAGCCCTTCGGGGCGCCGGACCGGCAGCCTCTACTGCAGAGTGGGCATAGGCTTCCATCTGCAGATCTATCCGGATGGCAAAGTCAATGGCTCCCACGAAGCCAATATGTTAAGTAAGTTGCTTGCTCTCCTTCAAAACCTGTTCTAGGTGGGTGGAGGAGACTCCGGAGGGACAGTCAACATTCCTTTGGGTCACTGGGGGCATCAGCTTCTGGAACTCAGCTAACCCTGGAAATAGGTAGGTGGGGTGGAGATGCATAGGCGGTGTGTGCACACCCACCGCTCTCTTGGACATCTGACTTGATGCTTTCTGAGGTGGAGGTTACCCAGAGGTTGATGCTCAGACAGGCACCTTGTTTCTAGAATGCCCTGGCTGGAAAGACCAACTTCTAGCCATAGCTGGAGGAAAACAAGAAAAAGAAGCAAAGGTCTTTCTCCTGGTAAAATTTCTATTTATGAACAAGGCTGACATTTTTTTGTTCATGAAATATCAAAGTGTATCTCTTTTCCCTTATGCATAGCTGAGGTGAGTTTTTGGAAACATCAGATTTCAAGTACTTCCATTCTCCGACCACACCAATCCCATATTATATGTGTATATTCATACGTGCAAGTTTAGATGCATATTTCATATGGGCATATGCACACTGTCTACACATATTCGTGTAGAGTATATACATAGATACATATTGGGAGAGTACAGAGTCTTGCTTGCAAGAGGGCACCAAGATCTAGAAAACTGGACAAGGTTAGAGAGGGAGACCTGACAGAGTGCTGAGACTAACTCCTGTGCTGGGTATCAACATTTGGTGCACGTTGGGACCTTCACAACACCTTGCTAGGCTTTGTCCCCAAGGGCAGTTAGGAGAAAGAATCACAGAGGAACTTGAGAATGGTTGTAAATTGAGCAGAACTTAAAAAAAAAAAAAGTTTTAAAATTTCTTTGTGAGTTCTTTCTCTTCCTCCTTTCTCATTTCTCCTTTCCTTCCACTCCATGTCGGTTTCCAGACCATCGCAAGCGCCTAGCCTTCCCCTCACTACTCCTGGGCGGCTAAGCTGTGAGGTGATTTGGGGCTGTGTCCCGGACTGGAGTGATTTTTGCGGTCTGCGCGGTGTATTCTCAGTAGATCCAGCTCTCTTCCAGCAGGTCTTACTCCGCCCGAATGCAAACCACAACAGGGGTTCTAAGACACCCTGGGAGAGCAGAAATGCCACCAGGAGATAGCACAGCCCACTCACCAGCCCTCAAAGTCATCCTGGTCGCTCCCAGGTGTACCTACCGGGCTGTCTCAAACCATCCTCCTCATCGACTAGAATTGCTCCTGCTTACTCAGGTCTAAGGATGGCCGAGGGCTTCACCATTGAGCAGCTTCACAGCTAGGGCCTGTGAAGCGGGTTTAGACATTCAAGAAACCGGGGGTGACTGGTTGGCTAGCCTCCTCCACTGGGTTAAGGGGTCCAGGCGCCTGAGATCGGGCGGTGGAGCCCCAGCAGGTGCGGTTCCAAGCCCGCGGGCTGCTTGTTTAGTCTCCTGGAGTGTACCGCTCCAGCTGGCTGAAGCGCACGTGACATGTTATTTGGTGCTGCGTAGAGGGCCCTCCGCATCCACCCTAGGGAGTCCCAGGGCTTCCGGCATGCTCCTCACTGGAGCCTGTTTCCGTGTTTGAAAGTTCATTCTACTCTTGTCAAAGAACTCCGGTCTTTGGTGATAAATGGAACTGGAACGGTCTGTTTCGGTAAAAGTGAATTCTCTGTGCTTCAGGGTTACCGAGAGTTACTTCTGTTCCAGTAGATGCTCCTCATTCCCCCGTTCAGCTTTACTCCATCAGACACTAGAGCCTACTCTCCATTTCCGGCACTCTTTCTGCCTCTTGGGGAAAAACTTTCGTTTGTTCTTGAAAAATTTATCCAGGAAATCAGCACCAAGTGAAGATAAATTTTTCGGGTTGCAAGGAAGGTCCAAAGAAGCAGGCAGCAAGCAACAGATTGGAGCACCACGTGTCTAGGGTGGATTAGGCACACTGGAGCTAAAGATGTTTGCAGTGAAGGCCTTGCTGGAGGGGAGCTGCAGAAAAGCAAATGAAGGGGAACAAAGACAAATCAAATATTTCTTTTAGCTAAATAAAAAACTTGTCCACTATCTTCAAGGGTCAATTTATTCTTAAAATCCATGTTAAAAGATAGCCGCAAAAAAACAGGAGTGGGTCCTAAACAGTGACTAGCAAAACTTTGTAACTCACACTTTCCTAAACTTTTTCCAGTTTGAAATAGTTCTTCAGAGTTTAATTTCTGTGCCTTTTAAAGGACTGGCTTTCGGTTAATCACCCAATCACAGTCATCCATCCATCCATCCATCCACCCATTCATCCATCAATCCACTCATACATGTACCTAATATAGAGTACCCATCTCACTAAGCATGATATTTTGACAACTTTTGTGCTAGTTTTCCTTTTTTTTTGTCATTGTTGATTTCCTTTTGTTTTGCCTTCCATGGGTTTTTCTCAAAGGAAACTATAACTTAAATATCCAAGTCATAGACACATTCTGCTTTGCAATATCTGGAGCTTCCAACACTTATTTTGTAAATCATTGCTATGTTTAGTAAGATGGCATGCAATTCTGACATTTAAAATGGTTCTTTAGCCTTATAAGGCTGAAAAGGAGAAGCAGCAACTATCTGCAGGTGCTTATTTAGGACTTTCAAGACAGCCCTTGACAGTTTCCTGATATTTATGTAAAGTATGACCATGCACTATTGCTTAGAGTATGCTAAGAAAGACTGAGAGAGCTGAATTGAGAGACACATGTTACCTTATCTGAATCTACTGTGAGCTAGAAATGATAAAAACTTATTCTTTAATATAGACCAGTGACATTGGGAAAAGTCAGAATTTTGTCATATCATTCCAACATGTTCTGTAAAACTCCATAATAAGATTTGTCAGAATGTATATGTTTTCACAATTTTTACTTGACAATAAACATATTTATCAATTGCAAAGCTTTTCTAGTTTTACCATCAAAAGCATGCTCTGGCCATAAATATTGAAATATTTGCTTAGGTTCATTGATCAATAGAGTCCTAGTTTACCTCATACAATAGTAGTCTTACATTTTAAAGACAGAAAGTGTTATCTAGGTCATTGCATAAAAACCTTTCTAGAAAGGAAATGCTGGGGAAAGATGAAGAACAGTGGACAAGAGGGGTGATGAGATGGAACATTGGAAGAGAAATGAACAGCTACTTTAGCTTATAAATAGCTTTTAACTTTAGTTTCAACACAGTTCTTTGGTTGACTTATCTTGGGCCATTAAGAACTAAGAAATCAGAAAATTGTCAGTTCAGAGATGAAAACTTTAGGCTATGGGTATACAAAACCAAAACATTCACATAAAATATGAAAATTCCACTCATACTTTAGTGATCGAAGCTCATTTTTACTGATTTTTAAAAATCTAAATTGAGTATCAATTCTGGTGTCTTATAGTCATTAGACATTTTCTCAGGCTAGATAAACCAGAATCTACTTGCAGAGAAATTCAAGTGGAAATTTTGTTACTAATTTAATCAGCAAAGACTGCTAAACTGGGTATTTCAAGACTCAGACTTGATAACTTGGCACAGCATATCTGTTGCTGTGGATGAAGGAGAGAAACTTCAGTGTTAGACATTTTTCTTTGGGAATTTTCAGGCAGGTTATTGAAAGCTTCTGAACACATCAGATATCTGTGCTATTCCAGATTTTACTCATTGGAATAACTATATCTGCCATCAAAATAGAGTCCTACTGTATTAAAAGAGCTGAAGATGACTAGGAAAGAAATCTATGCATGCGTTTTCATACTGAAGTAAAAGTTTACTTCACAAAGCATAACTCTCCTTTTAAATAAGTATACAAAGAATTAATCAGAGAGGTAGCAAGACATTTGTTTCCTTTGATCCATATATCAATCCTGAAATTCTATTAAGAAGTGCTCCTTTCTTCCGTTAATCATTGTTTCTTTCTTTTAATCCTCTTAACATGGAATACCCTGGGAAAGATAACACACACACTTCACTTGTACCTGAATATGAATCAGTTTATACTGCGCTCTCTACACCCGTGTCCAAACAGAAGAGAAACACAATGTTAGTTACAAACCAGAACGCATGTTCCTATACAAGTATACTTGGGGTGTCCTGACATGGGAAAACAGTATTAAGTGGGTCAAGACAGTGAAATATAGCAGCCATTGACTGTCCAATCTGTGAGACAACTGACTTTCACAATTTTGCTTAAGGACATTGTCTTGACATCCATAAGGTGAACAGGAAATTTCCATCAAGTTTATTAACATCCAGAAAATACTGAAAAATGTAAAAAGTCAATGTTAGAATAATGTTTCTTGGGATTCATAAATGTGTGATTTGATGCACATGGGTTTAAAGTGCTATCTGGAATTCTCTAATGAACTACTGAGATTTGACATTATAAAGTAAATAAAATAGCTAGCCTGTGATCTCTTGGGAAAAGGGACAGGAAGTTGAATTGAGAGGCCTGTAAAATTGTTCTAGTATTCTAGAAAAAAAGACAGTGTGAAATCATTACTGACATTTAGTTTAGAAATTATGATCTTAGCAATGTTGCCAATATTAGGCCATAATTACATTACGATTTAAAAGCTCAACATCAAAGTTGCCTATGTGGATAACAATTTTTTATTTAGTATAACATTTGT
>NW_008347189.1:2922005-2949628 GCF_000622305.1 Nannospalax galili
ACATATAGGCGAGAATACACAATGAATTAAGGTACAAATGAAATAAGACAAAAATGATTCCGCTTTTAAAAATTTCTACTAAGGTTCATTTTTAAATTTTATGTATATGAGTGGTTTTGCCTGTATGTATATATATGTGTAACATCTGCCTGTCTGATGCCAAGAGAGGCCAGATGTCCCATGAAACTGTAGTTACAGATGATTGTGAGCTACCATGTGGGTGCTGGGAATTGAACAAGGGTCCTCTGCAAGAGCAGCAAGTGCCCTTAACTGCTGAACCATCTGCCCAGCCCCCTAAAAGGGTTCTTTTTAAAAGAGAGTGTGTGACAGAGAGCAGTAGTTTAAACAAAGCAGTAGTATTTTTAAGTAAATATTTATAAAACCCATTAATTAATATCAGTATCTTAAAACATACTGAAAACATACTTATTAGAATTTTCTCTTTAATTCTGCCATATGTTTTTCATTAATAGAAAAACCAATTTGTATTTTTAAAGTCAAGTGACTTCTCAATAGAACAAGCACTCCAACAATATAGAACCATGAGTAAATTAAAAGAAAAGGCATTGCCTTCCTCTGACAGCCCTATTGTCTATATTATGGCTCATTCCACAAAACAGAATTTCCAGCATTTTCTTCCCCTTGCTTCTGACCACGTTTCTGCAGTATTCACAGGTACATTCTCAATCTGCTAGATCTCTGAAATCACTTCTGATGTTCTCAATATAATTCTGTAATTCTAATACAATTAGCACTTTGTATTGGATGTACCAGTCGTATTTTAGTAACGATATTATTATATTCCATTTTTATAATTTAGTTTTGTAAATTTAAATACACTACATATGAAGTATATTTTAAATCTTTAAAAGTTAAATGCACTATGTATGTATATGTATTATACTCCCTAAAAAGCAATGTATTTACCTTTACAAAGTACACTGTGTGCTTTGTTAGCATCTGACAAAATGACAATGTCTTTAAACATTTGGGTGTGTATATCCCAATCAAATAATTTTGATAGTAAAACCTACATAAATTGCATTTTGGAAACATCAAAGGATACAATTATATGATGCTAATTTCTTTAACAGTCTCTTACTATAAGCAAAAGTAATTCATTCTAAATGGTTATTAAAGTTTAAAATTTTTTTCTTTAAAAGAAACATTAAATTGGTGCCTGTCATTTTCTTTCCAAATGTTTTACCTACTCTGGGCTAGGAATGTTTATGGCAACAGTAGCAAAAAATAGTTTCCTTCAGACATTCCCCTTTCCCCAGGAACTTTATAACCAAGTAATTTTAAGAAACAAAACTGAGCAAGTAAACAGCAATACTTGTTGCAGTGATAGGTGCTCAGCTTGCATTGTGTAGTACAAATGCCCAATGAATTTATTCATTTATATGGACTTATACTCCATTCTATGATATTGAGCAATTGTGCATATACTTCAAATACTGTATGGGGAGATTGCTATTTCAGGAAATCTGGGTAGCAGAGTTCCCCCTGGGTATCCTAATTTGTATTTGTGCTTGAAACAGTCTATGCAGAAAAGCTGAGATGTTATTTTCTTCATCCCCCTTCTCTCCTTTTCTTTCTACCCTTCTGTATCTTTCTTAGCTTTGGTGAATTATATTATTTGTTTACCTTCCTTGTAATTTCATATGACTAACCAACAGGAATACTGTGCTTTACCCATATTTGTACAACATCATATATAACTTTGTGATTAACAGGCAGGCTTTCCAGCTATCTGCAGACTATGAATTTCATCTTCTTAAGATCCTCACTAACTGTGGTGAATAATTCTCTTAACAGACACAGACCTTGAAATTATTGTAGAAGATGAAGGAACATTGATGTGACATGTTAACTATGAATTAAAAATTAACAATAATGCAATAAAATATTTCATTACTTTTTAAAGAAAATGATTCAAAATGGAAGATCACAATCCATTAAACACCTCACTAACCAATAATCCTATTATTTATAATGTTTTCATATCTTACTGTAATTTTTAAAGGAGCTACTTTAGAGTACTCAAATCGTGAAAAAGAAGGATTTGCTTTATGGAAATCCATATAATTTTCTGGGCTTTTGAATGTTTTTTTTCTAAGTTTGAGTATAGACTATGTACTTTAATATTAAAGGTAATTAATATTAAAAGTAATTGATGGAAAAGTAACAGATTAGAACTATTTGAAAAGACATTTTGAAATGTCTTTTAAGGATTTGAAAAGGTTCTATCTTGAAGCATTGTTTACTGGAACAACTTATCATTTACAAGTAAACAAAATTACTGATGAAACACTAGCAAATTTCTGAATCTTGAATGAACACTTGAATGTTAGCCATTTTTTATAACAGTGAACATCACAAAAAGTCATTAAATATTCTTGTATTTGATCACGTTAATAAAGATGAGGGAACAATCTATGTAGAAATTTAATTCTTCACAATGATGTATAGAAGAGTTTGTGTTTTATTTTGGGATTTCTGTCATCCTAGGTATTTTGGAAATATTTGCTGTGTCTCAGGGGATTGTAGGAATACGAGGAGTTTTCAGCAACAAATTTTTAGCGATGTCAAAAAAAGGAAAACTCCATGCAAGTGTAAGTAGAACCACTTTGTGTTTGTTTAAAGTGTTACGGAGGCTTTACATTTGGAACCAAAAAATGAAGTGACTTTTTTTCCAAATTAGTGGATGGAATAGACAACTTGATTAAAAAAGTTATTTTGGTTAAAAATATTGTGTGCATATATAATCAAGAAAATTGTATATTTGTCTGCAAGTAATTATTTAAACACTTCATTTTCTTGCAAACATAGGATGTATAAAAATTTAATTGGTAAATGTATTTGGAAATAGCCTTTGCACAGTGACTGCCACAGTTTGTTTCCTAGAGGGACCCAGGGATGAGGCATTATGGTGATACCCTACACAGCATTTTAACTTCATATGTTTATGTGATGGTTTGTGTCTTCCATAACTTTAGTTAGTTCTTCTTTAGCTTACTATTATTTGTTAAGGTCAGACTTTTAATTCTTCTCAAATGAATGGCTGAACATTTATTTTCCAATTTTCAAAGTATATAGGAAGTTTAAATTAAGAACACAAGAAATTGAAACTTACAATTTATATTTTTACTTCATGGAACTTTAAATTTCAATAAGTACTGCACTAATTTCTATATGTAAGACTTTCACAATTTCTTTTCCTTTGCATCTTTTGAAGGACAGTAGAGCAGAAACCATTGTTGTGGATATTTGAGGATTAAATGAGATAGTACGCATAAAATGCTTAGAGGATTATTTGGTACTTTTTAAGTGTTCAATAATAGTGTGTATTATTATATACAATAAATTAAATATACTATAAGTGTAGTAAACTACTAATATTTTAGCTATTAAGATAAATATAAAGATTTAGGCAAATTCTTTAGTCATTATTTTCAATTAACTTATCTATTTCATTTTCTGGACCACTTACACTCTAGCAAGCCATAGCAGTTTTTATAAAATTATGGCTAACTTTAAACAATTGAAGATAATATTTTTGTGTGTTTATTTTAAGGGAAAAATTCTGTATCACTGTGGGAAAAAAATCAGACATCTCATTTTGTTAAAAATAATTTTATTTGATTGTTAAAAATCTACATCCAGGTCAGAAAACGATAACTTTATATCTGTCTATTTTAAAATTGTCGAATATTAAAATACTTTCCAAATTTAGGGTACAATGCATGTAAAGAAATTGTGTTTTATGTGTTTGTCATGGGATGAACAATCTTAACTTTGAAAATTCTGATTTATGCACTAGCACATGCAAAAACATAGATGAGCCTTGGACCGCTGTGAAGATAATTGCCACAGAACGCCAAGTATTATAAATGGATGCCAATTAGAAAGGTCACACTGAGAGGTTAAGATACATGATTCCTCTGTCAAATGCAAGTAACAAATTTCTAGAAATTTGACCCAAATGTCTAAGGCTGACTGGTGGAAATAATGCAGATAATGTAAAAACAGCATCTGTTATTCTTTCTCATCTTGGCAGACTAAAGTTATTTCACAGAATAATGCCTTTTTAAACAGTACAAAGCGAGTCTTGCTCTTGTCACTCACTGGGGCTCTTTGATAGAAAAGTCATCCTGATGACTTTGAGCTGGATTGTAGATAAAAATTAAGCTCCATGATTATGTGGATTCTTTTAAAACCTGTGGTCCAAACCTATATTCGCTTATCTGAGCCTTTATTAGAACTTTTTCTCTAGATGGAAACCTAATTAAATTATGAAGTAATTTATTTTTAAAGAAGTTGAATTTAGAAATAATATTAATCATAGCAATTATTGGGTTTATGCCCAGCTGGTTTCTCCCCTGTTTTCACTTCATAGTTAAATATGTTGAAGCAAAATGTTCTTATAATTTTAAAGTGTGTTTATTTGACTCGGTTTTGATTTTTACAAAAGTATATTATTCCCCCCAAATAAGCAGCTAACTCACAATTTCAGCATTAGATACTTAATTTGTGAGCTGCTTTTTTATTAATATCTTGCAGTGGCATTAAAGGATACCTTTAAGGTTCCCCTTACAAAGTAAGTTGACATATAACTGTAAAGTAGTCAGATAATTTGGGAGAAAGTAATTCCCCTGCACTGAGAAATATTCATAGAATTGTCAGTTTTCAACATAGATTTTCTAAGAGTTTAAATTAGTTCCCAGGGAGGGGCGATGTCCTTTCACAGCTCTGTAAAAGCTCTTTCACTCTTATTATCTCATTAGATAAGGTTATATATTTAAGTGATATAAGAGAACTAGATACTCTTCAAATTTTCTGTTTAAACATTCTAATGCTTTGTAGGTTCAAGTTAGTTTAAAAGAAGATACTGTGTTTGTGAATAAATTACATTGCTTTCAGGTGTTTCTAGGAATTAATAAGTGCCTGCTTTAGCAACATTTTCACATCATATGTGAAAAATGAATACTGTGGCATGTCATTAAGAGAATTTATAGCATGCTAAAAGCTAACAAAGTGGGAAATCTTAGTTGTGTAAAGTTGTAAATTCTCTTCTCTCTCTCTCTCTCTCTCTCTCTCACACACACACAACCTCTCTTTCTCTCTCTAACTCAGCATACTTTTTTATACTAGTCTTCCCCTCAAACCTTCCCCCTATGTATCCAGTCCTTGATTTTAGTCTACAGAGAAGACGTGTCTGCTATGGAACTTCACCCAGATGTTATCAAATGTTGGTTATTCCTTGTGCTAATATATTGGTTTATGAAACTCTCTCAAGATAAAACTTCAAACAGAAAAGACCTGCTTGGTTCATAGAAATCCTTATTTACTATAACATGCTTCTTTTTTTTTTACATTCACAAAGATGGCAAACTGAAGCAGCAACATAGAGCAGTCAGATTGAAGCAATGTTGGTACTGTTTTAATTGTGCCGAGTTTGTTAATTCCATAAGAGAAGTTTTACTTGAACCTCAACTGTGTAAACATGTTGAGCTCCCAGTTCTCACCCCAACCCTTTACCTGGTATATTTCAAATAAGATAGCCAAATTCCTTCTGTACAGGTTTTTTCAGGACTCTTTATGGATTGGAGGTATATGGTGTTCTTGTCAAAATGTGTCAGGAATCATGGGGAATAGAAGATAATCACTGATCACAGGGCTACCAGAATTCATCAGCGCCATCAATGTGGCCTCTATTTTCTGTCTCAACACATTCCACACAGAGGCACTTTCTGAAACCAAGTGTGCCATTTGTCTCTCATCTGTTTGTGCTCCTTCCTTACTGAAAGCCTTCTAGAGAGCCTTTCCGGATTTTTCATAGGTTTTTCCAGATGTTTTGCACGTAAGCCCTTGATTGTGAGGCTGAGGACCCAGCTCACCCACAGCCAAATTTCATTCCATACTTGCTGTGTCAATTTATTTAGTGTTTCTATTCTTTGCTTTTATCAGTGATACAAGGAAGAAAATTAGATTAACTGCCTGGGGTAGTGGTTGTGTTTTACATGAAAAAATATATACATACACACATATATATATTCACTTGTAGGAATGCCTGGAAAGCATTCATTACTGTTTGAGCAAATCTTCCTGAATTTGATCTCTGGCAGGTGGTTGATGATCTTCAATCTCTTTCTTTCTGATTTTTTGAGGTCAGGCAGCTGTGACCCTTCAGTTGTTTAGATCAGTCCTAAATCCTACTCACCATTGACCTTTATTTCTTGGTACCAGACTTTTTATGCATACAGTACCCTTAGCTGTTAGATTTATCTTTTGCCAAGGATCCCAAATGCAAGCAGGATTCTCAAGTCACACTGTTCGAGATAGGGATTTACCATAATCATATAATTGTTTTGGAGCCCTGTTGTCCATTTTGGTATTTTATATCCCCCCAAATATAAATTTTGGGAAAGTTGGTTGTCATCTGTACTTCATTCTTTTCATAAAGTATGCATGATAACTTGTTACATATCAGAGAGAAACATGTTGGCTTAAAGAGCCAGAGAAAAGCATGTGGTCGGATTATTCTTTTCTGTGTCTTGGGATTTTAGGGAATCATGTTTAGAAGGTAAGCTAATTGCAGAGTTTACGAAACAGGCTTGGAATGTGTGCTTGACCAGCTCTGCACAAGGACTAGAACATCCTCCTTGCCTGAGATCAGAGGGTGCCAGCTGGCTTGCCCAGAAGGAGAGTCTGGACTGGACTTCCAGCACTGAGGGCAGAATGAGGAGTACTCAGCACTCTCTAAAGCTCAGCATGTTACTAAAATGGAAAATGGAAACTTTAGCAATATTTATCATTAAAAAAAAAAAAAAACAACCTAGTAAGCTCCACCCTGCCATTCAAGACCCTTGGCTATATCAAGGCATTTGCATAGAAACTTCCTTTGCTCCATGAGAGCTTCCTATTTATATGAAAAATAATCAAAATTCCAGTAACTTGCGGTCTCAAAATGAGTTTGGGGCTCTGTCTTTGTGTTTTCAATTCCTTTCTTTTCCCTTAATCTTTTGTTCTGTGGATCTGGGGACATGGTTTACTTTACTGAGGAACTCTGGACGATATGAATGAACTTGTTGCTTCAGAGATCCAAGTTGCCTAAAGCAAGGGATAGTGTTACTTTTCTCTGATGGTTTGGGAATGGCACTTACTATTTATCAGTATTTAAGCATGGAAGAACTTCAGAGTAAACAGACCTCATAAAAGCCAGGAAAGAGCCTTAATTTGCATAGTGTTATGGAAAAGGACTTAGTCCAAGGGTCAGAAGATGAGATCTGAGCCAAAGACTCAACCTGGTACTTGAAAAATGTGGGACTTTAAGTGGATCATATCTTTACTTTTCTGATTTAAAGTTAGATAATAGTATCTTAATTATTGTAATTATTGTAATATAATTATTGTAATATAATTATTGTAATATAATTATTGTATAGTATCTTAATTATTGTAGGTAAATCACTGGTCATGTAAGAACCTTCAATAACCAGGCTATGTAGAGATATTAAGGACACCAGAAAGAAAGCTACCTTCTGCCATACTTCTTATATGGTCTTTACCTCACCTGTATCATAAAACTTGGGATCCAAGCTCCCATCTTGCATTTACTCTAGAGACAAAGCCTAGAGGTATTTCTATTTTGAATATGCTCTCTGAACAATTTTAGGCAATTTCTACAAGAGGAGGCTCTTCTGGTTGATAATCACCACTGTTACCAGGTTCTTTATTATTAAATCCAATCTAAATATTTCCTTGGTTTCTTAGTAGGAAGAAATGAGGCATAGAATGGACAGCTATTCAGTGTCAAGCAGGTCCATGACAGGGCTACCAGGGACCCCTACATGCAAAGAGTAAAAGCAGCACCTTTGACTGCATATCACCTTGCACCAGGGCACAGCCATACAAATAGCCTAGGCTTCTGGCCCTGGCTCAGGCAGCAGCACTGGTAGGAGCAGGAATGAGCACAAGGCAGCACTGAAAGGAGGTAGGAGAGCCAGCAGCAGGGGCACATGCAGCAAGGAAATTGCCTAAAGTGCAGTTTTGTCAATACCTGTCTTCATGATAGTCTAAGATAGCATTTAAATTGTTTGGCCAAAGTTAATTATTTCTTTTTTAAAAAATATTTTATTATTTTTTTTATTTTATGTGAATGAGTATATTGCCTGCATGTATGTGAATGGACCCATGTTGTGCAATGCCACAGAGGTCAGAAAACGGCTTCAGATTCCCCTGGAACTGGAGTTAAGGATGGTTCATAGGTTCCATGTGGATGCTGGGAATTGAACCCGGGTCCTCTGCAAGAGCAGTCAGTGCTCTTAACTCCTAAGACATCTCCAGCCCCCAAAGTTAATTATTTCTTAAATATGCAATTGTTTTAGGAGAAAGAAACAAATCAACAAAAACAAAATAAATGATTAGAATACGTTAAATGGGGGCTGGAGAGATGGCTTAGCGGTTAAGAACACTGACTGTTCATGCAGAAGACCTGGGTTCGAATCCCAGCACCCACATGGCAGCTAACAACTGTCTGTAACTCCAGTTCCAGGGGATCCAACAGCCTCTTCTGTCCTCTGCAGGCATTGCACAACACAGGTGCACTTAACCTACATGCAGGCAATACAAGCATACACATAAAATAAAAATAATAAATAAAAAAATTGTTTAAATGCCTTACAAAGTCCATGGATTAGGCTGCTGTCTATCCAAATTCACTTCTCTTTACATCTCTTTCATAAACTATATTTTCTTCCATAGTTGTACATTATGAGAATTGGTATTTCCATAGCCCCAGTTCATTCACTGACAAGATCCTCAATAGTTATAAGACGTGTTTATTAAATAAGAACAAAACTATGCTAAAAGATGTTAGAGAATGTTTTAAAATGATACTGATTTGGAGAGAACTTTGTATTGGTTTAATTGATTCTGTTTAATTTCATTTCAACAGTATCAGACTTCTATGAATCTCTTTGTTTTTTTAAAAAATATTTTATTTATTATTTTTAGTTTATTTGTATGAGTGTGTTGCCTGCACGTATGTAAGTGCACCTGTGTCATGAATACCTGTGGAAATCAGAGGAGGGTGTTGGATCCCCTGGAACTGGAGTTAGGGACAGTTGTTAGCCACCATGTGGATACTAGGAATGAAACCTGGGTCCTCTGCAAGAGCAGGCGTGCTCTTAACCACTGAGCCAGGTCTCCAGCCCCGAGTCTCTGTTTTTCAACTAGGTCTTGCTGTGTAGCTCAAGTTGGCCTTGAACTACATCTCTTTCTGCGTCAGCCTTCCCAGCACAGGCGCTATAGGGTGTGTCATGGACCACCTTCACCTGATTTGAGCTTGACTTTTATTTATTTATTTTGAGACACAGTCTCACTCTGTAGCTGGCCTGGAACTCACTATGTAGACCAGGCTATCCTCCAACTCACAGAGATGTGCGTGTCACTGCCTCCCAAGTGCCGGGACTAAAGTTGTGCACCACCACATCCAACCTGAGCTTGACTTTTAAAAACATCCATTTTTAAAAAATAAATAATTTATTGAGAAATTCATACATACATATAAGGTGTTTTGATCAAATCCATGCCCACTCCCTCCCCTCCAACTCCTCCCATATCTCCCCATCACTTTTTCTGATGTACTCTTTCTTCTTCTTTGACTTATTATTGATTTTATGGGGCTTTTGGCTACTCTAACATTCCCCTTTCTGAAGAGGTAACCCTAAGATCTTTGAAGGATTAGATAAAAAGCTCCCAAATATTTTTGACAATTTTGACCTTTGGAACAGGAGTAGGTTGTTAAGAGGCCCAAGGACACTGTGAGTTTTAGCCAAGAAACTGGCTACTTTTCTTTGGGGTCTTTTTACCCTAACTGCCAAGCCAATTCCTACCTCCTATTCTTATCACACCATACTCTGAAGGGATTACCCAAATTGCCAATAGGGAATCTGGACGCAGACCGCTCTGGCTTCTTCCATGCTGAACGGGGACGCAGGGTGAGGCAATTGGAGTACCCCTTCAGTGTGTCTATCTAAAAGACTCCCAAATTGCATAACTCTACTCTCTAGGAGGAAAAGAAAGCCTTTGAATCGTGAGTAGGAGATGTGAAGGAGAAGTAAAGGATGAGACAAAAATAGTATACACATAATCTTTAAATTAGCATTACAAGTTCTAGACAGGGAACTAGAAAAAAGTCAGAACAGGGAAATTTTCAAATGTCCATATGAGAGTCCACTGGAATTTCTTGACAAAAAATTCCAAAAGCATCCCTCTATTGGGTTCTTCCTCATTTTTCTTTTGTCTTCCAAGGCTGAATTCTAGAGTGATGGATTCAGGATTTGCTTTCAGGCACATTGACAGCTGTTGGAGTGGCTAGAATCAGTGTCAGTTCCCTCTCAAAGGCTTCTAGCTAGGGGGAGAAAACAAATTTATCCATCATTTTAGAACAATAGCTGGTTGTCTCCCTTAGCTACAGGTAGGCACTACAGTATTGGAGACCAAGACTTGAAGTCTTTCCTCTGAGCAGCATTTTCTGGTTAGGAACAAAATCATCAATGAGAAATAAATAACTTTTTATATAGACTTAAGCCTAATGTCTGAGAAGTATAATTCTTTGATCTCTTAAAGAAATATACTGATGACTTTACTCTTTGGTTATACTTTCCTTTTGGGTGTTCAATACCATACAGGTGGCCCAAATAAATCAGTTCATTTTCACACTTAAGGTCATTTGAGGATCTGTTCCTGAGGGGTCACATGGGCTTGGGAGGAGCCCCTGGCTCCTTTCTTTTGCCAGTTCCACCTATGTGAAGATAAGTCAAAGGTCCTCCTGGACCATGTCTGACTTCACTTGGAAGCATGAATGAGATGTTTCTTCTGGGTTGACCCTCCTCTTTATAGACTGGACACTGGTTCAAGTCTATCTCGTGGGGTCTCCATGTCCTCCCTGAACAAGAGGACAGTTGATCACCACAGTTACAGGACATTTTGAGAGATGTTCCATAGTCATCTGTAACTTAGTCGACCTTGGAGGGCAAAGGACAAAAACTGTCCTTTAAGTCCCTCTGACCACATTAGTATAAGCCTTAAAGTATGGCTGTGAAACATCCAATAAGGTTAGTTCCATCAGTCTGGTACTTTTAATTATCATGTGCTATGTAGATAAGGATTAAATAAAAAAACAAATATTCTCAGATAAACTTTGTTTAGATATACGTTTTGTTCCTTAAACTAGTTGCCTAAACTATGGCCATAGACATTTTAAGATTATCTGTATATTATTTTTGTCTCACTGTTTATATATCATAACAAACCTTTTAAACAGACCTTCATCACTTGCTTAGGCTTTCTCATTTTTCCTATTTTGGAAAATATCTCCATTCCCATATCCTTTTAACATCTTTCACATTCTTATTTTCTTTCTTCTTCTTTTTTTTTAATAATTATGAGACATAATAGCATTAACAAATAAATTTTCCATCTGTTGTGAGACTTCTTTTCTGGGTAAAAGCATCCATTGTTTAAAATGGATTCATTGCTGTGAGAAGAGATGAGTATAATCAAAACACTGTTTACTTTTAAATCAGCATACAAAGTATTAAGTTTCATTGTAGTATTTTCAAACAGGGTTTTTTTTTTTGTCGATTCTCCTCCTTCCTTTTCCCATACTCCAGACTCCCTCCCCCTTGCAATCATCTACCAGCCCCATACCTGCTTTCAGGTCTCATATATTTTACCGCCTTACTCAGCTCCTTTAACATCTTTTCCCTGCTCCTTGTCTCCTTTGCAGCTTCATAGTCTATGTCCACAGTTACCCTCTCTCCACATATATACATAGATAGAAACGCTGCAAAGTAGGGTCCACAAATAAGAGAGAACGTGTGACTTTTGCCTTTTTATGAGTTACCTCATTTAATATAGTACTTTCCAGTGCCCTCCATTTTTTTTTCTGTAAGTTTCATGAGTTCATTAGTCTTTACAGCTGAATAAAATTCCACTGTGTATGTGTACCACATTTTCATTATCCATTCATTTGCTGATAAACATCTAAACTGGTTGCATTTTCTTGCTATTGTGAATAATGCAGCAATA
Source organism: Nannospalax galili (assembly GCF_000622305.1). Taxonomy (NCBI): domain Eukaryota; kingdom Metazoa; phylum Chordata; class Mammalia; order Rodentia; family Spalacidae; genus Nannospalax; species Nannospalax galili. The sequence goes on from NW_008347189.1 coordinate 2,934,105, forward strand.
AAGATGGATGTGTCAATATCCCTGTGGTAGGATATAAAGTATTTGGATTATAGACCCAGGAGTGGTGTCACCTGGTCATATAATAGTTTTACTTTCAAATTTTTGATAAACTTCAGAACTGATTTCCATATGGCTGTACTACTTTACAGCCCCACTGGCAGATAAGAGTTCCTCTTTCTCCCTCGCAAGCATCTGTTGTCATTTGATTTCTTGATCTTAGCTATTCTGACTGGGATGAGATAGAATCTCAAAGTACTTTCAATTTGCAGTTCTCTGAAGGCTAGGGTTATTGAATTCTTTTTAAAATACTCACCATTGTATTTTTTCTTTGAAGAACTATCTGTTCATTTCATAAGCCCAATCATGATTGACAGTTTTGTTTTCTATGTGTTTCGTTTTTTTTTTTTTTTTAGTTCTTTATATAGATAGTCTAGAGGCATAGCTGGCAAATATTTACCCATTCTGTAGGCCGTGTTTTTGCTCTGCTGATAGTTTCCTTTGCAGTGCAGAAACGTTTTAATTTCATGTAGTCCCATTTATCGATTCTTGGGCTATTTCCTGTGCCACTGGAGTCTTTTTCAGAAAGTTCTTGCCAACAGCTAAACGATGAAATATATTCCCTATGTTTTCCTCTAGTAGTTTCGGGACTTCAGATTTTCAGTTAAGGTCTGTAGCCCCAACTGGCCTGGAACTTGCTATGTAGAGCAGGCTGGCCTTGAATGTTTATGCAGGTGAGAGATGTGGTTCTATTTTCACTCTTTTGCAGGTGGAGACCTACTTTCGTAGCACCATTTATTGACTAGGATTTTTGACACCTTTATTAAAAATTAGGTGGCTGTAGCTAAAAGCATAGTCTTTTGATGGTAAGAAATGCTTGGTTCTTTTGGCAGTGTGTTCCCTCTCTTCATGTATAATTTAGCTATTGAAGCAAATGTAATTTAATTTGCTCAAGTTTCACTTGTTTTGACAATTAGGAATATACTAAACTACAAGGAATTAGTCGATTTGAATATTTAACTTTATGTTTCAACTTAGGGATTTTTGACTGTAACTTGTTTTGACACATGTAAAATTAAAGAGAAAAACACAGACAATTTAAGGCATTGAAGATTGGCAGGACCTGTGTGCCTAATTTTGTTCTGTAAAAGCTGAAAGTAGCATAGCACTTGGCTACACAGTCAGTAAATATTCATTGTAGCATTTATTAAAGCATAAATTTGGAACAAAGATAAGGGTATTTTTCTTTTCTTTTTAAAATCTTTTATTAAGCTTTTGCACATTTCATACAACACTTTTTAATCAAATTTAGATCCCCCTTCCCCATCCATGTCCTTCCCCCATCCTAGTTTGTTTCTCCATTGCTGTGACAAAACACTCTGACCAATACCAACTTGGGGAGGAAAGGGTTTATTTGGTTCACATCTCCCAGGTCACAGTTAATCCAGCCCAAGGTAGGAACTCAGGGCAGGAACCTGGAGGCAGGGGCTGAAGCACAGGCCATGGAGGAATGCTGCTTACTAGCTTGCTCTCCTGACCCATGCTCATTTTGCTTTCTCATACAACATAGGCCCACCTTCCCAGGAGTGGGGCCACCCACAGTGGACTGGGCCCTCCCACATCACTCAATAATCTAGAAGATGCTCCACAGACATGGCCACAGGCCAGCCTGGTGGAGCCAATTCACCAATTGAGGATCCCTCTACCCAGGTGTGTCAAAGCTATCCAGCACACCCCCAGACTTCATGCATTCTGCCATACATGCTAAGTCCTATCCAGTCAAGCGTTTGTACCCAGATTCCCTCAGTACAAATTCATCCACTGGAGTCTAATCAGCCTATCTAGAGATCATAAGTAAGGTCTACTCTCCCTCACCTTTTGAAATAAGGCCTCACTATAATAGCCCAGGCTGGCCTTGAACTCCTGGCAATCCTCCTGCCTCTGCTGAAATTACCAGTGTAAGCCACCATGTCCAGCAAAGATAGGGATTCCTCCCTACTCCAGTGACTGATAATGGTAGGGAAATGCAATGATGGGTCTTGAGTCCTGATTCAATGGCTTATTTTGCATATGATTTACCTCCTAACTTCAATCCTTAGATATAGGAAAATCGACATGCTAACATTACTTTTTTCCCCTAGGGAAATAATGCATTTCTACTCCTAAAAAGTATATACTTCCTTAGAAAACTTCTTATAATTTAAAGAAGAATGTAATGTGAAAATTAGTCTGGAAACATTTTTCAAGATTTTCTAATAATACATGTATGCATTTTGGTAAATGTATGTATTTTGGTATGTATTTTGGTAGGCCTGTGCTTCCTGGTGACTCTGCTATCAAGATGGTCCAATCATAATATCGTATGCAGAGACAATCTTTTTAGAGTCACCATCTCACTTGTAAAAAGGTGGGAATACTGACAGAAGCAGTCAGTCCTTCAAGAAGAAACTTGATTTGCTGATGAGAAAGATCATTTAAATATTTGTTCAAAAAGTTTTGCTACATTAGAGATGAGGAAGAATTTCAGACAAAACACAAAATTAGAATTTGATTATGAAACCTCAAATAGTCTGATTCCTTTTTAATCCTGTTTTCAATAGGATTTGGAACAGCTGAAAGGCTATGTACAGTGGTAGGATCTCTAGGGCTCTGCATTTCTGCTCTATGTGACCTCTGAAAGAGGCACAGCCTAACAGCCATGCCTTTAAATGAACTTTTAAAAAAAGAACTGTAGAACATGGACCTTTCAGAAAGTGGGAAGAAAATCTCTATATGGAATAATTTTAGGGGTTTGGAAAGTGGGTTTTCACTCTAAGATGGAACTGATACAAGTTTTAAAATATGCTATGATGCTTGTGTGTGCGTGTGTGTGTGCATGTGTGTGTATGCACACCTGCACACTTATGCCTATCAGACACATTATTTGAAAGAAGGCATGCTCTTCATTTTCTTGGAAATTGTAGAGGTAAAAAAAGACAAAATATGTGTATGTTATTCAATAACATTTTGATATTAAATAAAAGGTTTTTGTTGTTGTGATGCTAAATATTCGACCCAGATCTTCACACACAGTAAGCAGATATTCTGGCACTGATATGCAGCCCTAGCCCATGCTAGTATTTTCTCCTTTTTTACTGAAATTTTGGAAATTTCAAACAATATATTTGATTGTACTTAGAGCCCCTTCCCTATCTGCACCCCCTTACTACCTCCTGCCCAATTTTATGTACTCTGTTTTATATATATAGTAAGGCCTATAAAGTAACATTTGTGTCCCCAGGTGATCTTCACGTAGATTCATCCACTGGAGCATGGTTAACTTACGAAGAATCAGACTCTTTAAAAAATTATTTTTATTTTATGTGTACGAGTATATTGCCTGCATATATATAAGTGCACTCATGTCATGCAATGCTTGTGGAGGTAAGAAGAGGGCATCAAATTCATCTGAAACTGGAGTTAGGGATGGTTATTAGCTGCCATGTGGGTGCTGAGACTCAAACCCGGGGTCTCTGCAAGAGCAGGCAGTGCTCTTAACCACTGAGCCATCTCTCCAGTCCTAAGAGTCAGACTTTTAAAAGAAATTGACTCTCCCCTTTCTAGACGTCATTGGTTACCAATAGTTCAACAAGCTAAGGTTTCTTACCCACTTTCGCATGTTTATGCTGAGGTTTTGTCTGGTTTGAGCTAACATGGGGCTTTTACATGCTATCATTATTGCTGTGAGTTCATATGAGTAAGTTCTCAGCTGTTTGGAAAACTATTTCCTTGTGGTCATCCACCATCTTTGGCTCTTAAAAATTTTCTGCTCTTTCTTCCACAATGATATCTGAGACTTTGGAGGTAGAATTTTGATGTGTCAAATTCAGAGATAATCACTGTGCAGTCTCTTATTCTCGGCACATTGGCCAGTTGGAGGTTTCTGTGTTAATCACCATCTGCTATTCTGTTTAATGAAATGCTCCATGCTTTTTGAAATATTGCCCTTTTATGGAAGTAGAAGCAGCTGAGATTTAAAAACTTTTATTTTAAAATATAGCTTTGGGATTATTAAAAGAACTGGGAAAGCCTTTTAAATAGTTCAAAAGATAGAGACAAATCTATATTAATTTGTAAGAAATTCATTTTAATAAAAACTGGGGAAGAATAATGTGCTTTTTCTAAAGTCATGTCATCCCAGCACCCTTCAAGTTGGGTTTTCGAGGACTTCCTGCTCTTCCCTACCACCTCCACTCTTGTGCATCTTCTTCCGCCCTGCTGTCCCTGTGTTCTCTGAACACTAAGGTTATGTTTCCATTTATTTTGCTCCACCATGCTGGATGTCTGCTCATTTGCTCCCCTTTCTGTGCATTTCAAGGTTAAACTGTGGGTGTGCAAAAGCTATAGATAAACTGTTGTAGTGACTCTGGTGGCTTTTCTTCTTGGCATCAGGATCCACATGTGTGAAAAGATATTCTTCCCTAAAGAACTCTAGTACATGCAATATTAATAGAGCCATATGCCATTCCTTTTAGCAGCAAGGATTACACTGAAAACACTGAAAATGTATCCTAGTTTTGAAAGAATTGTATGATTCTGCAAACTGTGTCCATGGTGGGAGCATGGCCCTCTGCAAACACAAATGTCTGGTTTATGGAACAGATGTTTCTTCACAGTATAGTTCTATTCATTTTTTTTAAAACTTGGAAAAAAATCTTATGTCAAAAATTTTAGCTACACATTTCAAAGTATCTTTAAAAGAGTAACAGTATTTAACTATATCAAAGTGAGATTTCCTAACACTTAAATTTAAGAGTTCCAGGTATTTGTACAAACATTGACATTATATCATCAAATACATAGTAAATAAAAATCAGTGTTATAAAGACAAACAAAGTAGGAATGTAGGAACACATGAACACTAAAGGAACTTTAAAAGGAACGTGTCTTTATAAAAGAGAGTCATAGCTTTATAAACAGGAACATTTATAAAAAGGGAGTAGGAGGGTCATGAATCCATAGAATTCTTGATTTTTCTTTTTGGTGTAAGAATCATATTTTATCACATGCTTATCGTAACTTAAATTCCCTCTTTTATCCCCCCTTTAGGCCAAATTTACTGATGACTGCAAGTTCAGGGAGCGATTTCAAGAAAACAGCTATAATACCTATGCTTCTGCAATATACAGAACTGAAAAGACAGGGCGCGAGTGGTATGTGGCCCTGAATAAAAGAGGGAAAGCAAAGCGAGGCTGCAGCCCACGGGTTAAACCTCAGCATGTATCTACCCACTTCCTGCCAAGATTCAAGCAGTCGGAGCAACCAGAACTTTCTTTCACAGTCACTGTACCGGAAAAGAAAAAGCCACCTAGCCCTGTGAAACCCAAAGTTCCCCTGTCTCCACCTCGCAGAAGTCCCAGCACAGTGAAGTACAGGCTGAAGTTCCGCTTTGGATGACACTCATTCTGGCCTTGTGAGGAACTGCTTTTCCACCACTCAAGTTTCTACAGGTGTCTTCAGAGATCCGAAGAAGGCTTGGAAACAGCGTCCACTGCACTCACACTGTCTGGAAGTCAGGCCATTTGTTCATTTTGACTGGAACAAAGATTTTTTTTTTTTTTTTTTTTTTTTTTTGTAATAGAAACGGAACTGATTCCAGCAATACAGGAACGGTTTGTAGCAATACAGGGAGCACGCTGCTTCAGCTCATTGAGATGTGAAGCCTTTTGTTTCATGATTAGAGGATGCTTAGAATTCTCCATTTTCAGAAAGTTCAAAAACCTGGACTATGTATTTTTCTGACTTCTACAGATCAGTCTGAAAGAACATACATGGTACATTTTTATTTTTGTTTCCCAAATAATATTTTGACAAAGATAAAATATTTTATTAACTTTTGATTTTTAAAGTACCTCTACATCAAACATATTTTCTTACGTTTATTATTTTAATTAACATGACACAATCAGTTTAATGCTGTTTATGAGTTATAAACTTTTTGATAGCTTGTTTGTAGCATATGGATTGCCTTTGCATTTTTCATTTCACTGTTTATTTTAGCCATACCTCAAATAATGGAAGTTTAGTTCTACATTTTAAAATGTTTAAATTCTCTTCCACAGCACCAAAGACTTAGCTTGGAGTTTTGTGTATTGTGTATAAATTCACGGCATTATGTGGAATTTTATTATTTTAGTGGCTGGGATGTCATGATTAGAAGGAGTAAAATATAAGGACATATTGATGGATTTAAAAGTTGGAGGTAAAGAAAAAAAAGTTAGAGGCAAAAGCTCACTAAGCTGGCAGCACTTATTGAGATCGAATTCTGTTTTCCTTTGCTTCTCCTTTCATCTGTCCCGTGCCCTCATTCTTGAACAGCTGAAAGAATACATTTTATTCTGTCCATCAAGCATACACTATGAAACTGGAGTGCTTAAAAATACTTCTATGACCCTCTGCTATCTTGACTGTATGGATCTAAAGGGAGTAACAACTGGAGGTGGGGTGGGGAGGATGGAGAACTGAAGGAGATGAATCACTCAACAGTTATTCATGAGAATTCCCATGGTCAAAAAATACTCCTATTATTCAGTTAAATACCCTTTGAGTAGATCTGCCCTGTGACAAGGAAACTTTCTGATGTATCTTAAAAACATCTGCCCTTGTGAGATAGGAGCTACAATTGGGAATTTCATGAGCTAAAATTGACACAACATTTTCAACCCAAACACCAAATGCTGGGTGTAAATCACATAAAATGTAACTTAAAAAGAGCTACAAAATGTATTTTCTTAGATAATCACTTTTTGAGTTCTATGAAATACAAGTGTTCATCTTATATTCATAAACATTGTAATAAAAAGGTATAGCTAATGGTTAGAAGTATGTCTTTCATAGTAAGAACAAAAGAAATCATAGAAAGTCTGTGGCTTATATAAGTATGTTTAAAAGCACTGATAAACTTTTATTTTAAAACAAAATATGACTTATTTTGGTGCAAAAACACAGAGTTAAAAAGTATCAAAATAGAAGTAGTACCACACACATAGATTGCTTTGTTTCAGTAGGGACAAACTGTACATGAATATATTATGCATAATATATAAATATTCACCCACAATTAAAATACCATGAGTAGCTTATTATAAGACCAATACTTTCATATTACATTTAGTGTATGTTTTTTAAAGTGTGAAATTAATTGCTACAAATTTTTAATTGGCTTATACTTCGGATACCCCAGAGTTAAATGAAACAATGTTATTTCATGAAAAACAGGTATGTCAATTTCTTATTGAACTGACATTTCATCCTATTTATATAGTACAAATCTACAAACACTCTTCTAGTTATACAAATCTCTTGCTAAAAACTGTGAAGTATTTATCACGTTCTTAGGATATACAAAAAAGTCAAATCATGAAACAGGCGATTATTAAACATGTTTGTAAATGAGAAAGGGGCAAAGGATTGTTAACAAATATATTAATACATATATCACAAGGGCTGAACACCACTCACAGTTTATGCTTTAATGCATTAGCTTATCTTGTACTCCTAGCTGATTTGGTTAACTTATGAAGGCTACAAAAGGATAGCTACCAAATATATATCATGCAAGTCAGGACTCATTAATTTCAGAATTTAAAGCTATGATGAAATAAAATAATAAATTAAATTATACTAATTTGTAGTTTACTGGTCATGTGAAATTACATTTAATTAATACACAGTTAAGCATGTAGATCCTTAAATTAATTAAGTGAACTCATATACAAATAATATGTATACATATAATTCCTTATTCATACAACTTTCTAAGAGAGATCATGCTTATGTAGTTTCTGGTTATTTTTTAAGTAATAGCCTCATCTCATATCAAACAAAGCTGCTTGATTACTATCATGTTCATCTAACAATGTTAATATTGAAGAACCCAATTTGTCCCACATTATAAACATCACAGACTGACATTTCAGGCTTGTTAACTGTATTATGTTTGATTTTTAGCTCATGATAGTCTTTATTTGGAACATACATAGAGATAAAAAGAGAAGTCCAGCCGAGTGTGGTGGCACACACCTTTAATCCCAGTACACTGGAGGCAAAGATGAGGCAGAGACAGGCAGATTTGTGTGAGATCCAGGCCAGCCTGGTCTACATGGTGAGTTATAGGCCAGCTGGGGCTAAAGGGGGACCCTGGCTCAAAAGAAAAAAGAAAAGAAAAGAAAAGAAACCAAACAAAAGAGGAGTCCAAATAACATTGTAGATTTTAGTTCCTGAAGTCAACCTTCATTTCCTTCAAGAAAACTAATTATGAATATGTGTGAATATTAAACACCTTAGTTCTTTTAGCTGAATTACAGTGGCCTGGAAGTGTGAAATTATCTGACAATAATAAAGTAAGAACTACTTCCAAATAACATATAATCTGGTAACTGAAAATAAGGTACAAATCAAATAGGCAAATTTTCTATAAACTTGACCATGAAATAGTAAACTGAATAATTTTCTTACCATTAATGTTATTTACCCTTCTAGAGGAAGGAAAGCCTGAGCCCTGGCTCCTCACAAGTTATAAAATGTATTAGGTAATAAGTAAAGAGCTTTATTACACTTTCTGGTTTATTAAATTATTTTCACTTTTGATGCTATTATAGATACAGGTCACTCAGCCCTAACTTTGACTTCTACCATTTGCTTTTTAACATCATTTGCAGTTTTATTATAACAAATCATTTGAGCTTTAAAATATTAATAAATCTATACAGTTTCAAAAAGGGACACGGTTCTTCAGATCAAATAGTCTATGCCCAGATGACACAGAGTGTCCATATAAAAAAAACAGTCAATAAAGTAAGAAATACATATATTTTAAAAAGATACTACCTTAGTTTTAAAAATAACCGGGGATATAGCTCAGTGGTAGAGTGTTTATCTGGAATACACAAGACATTCTTATGGATGATATAAAATATCTGAATTAATTCTGAGGGGAATGGTTGGAGCAGTATTATTGTCCAAATTCCTCCAAATGAGGATTGCTTACAACCAACTTCTTATCATCCTTCTCTTACTTTGCATTTAGGAGGTTTTCTCTAAAGTCCTATCCTACATACAACATCAGATAATGAGATATCTTTTATTTGCTCAATACTCATTCAGTATATTCTTTGTGCTCTCTTGTTCTTAAATTTTGGAGACTATATGTGCTCTTATTGCACTTTGCAACCTGACATTAGGTAAATAAAACTATCTTAAGAAATTCTCTTAACTGGTAGTAATTTGGAATATGTTCTTGTGATATATTTTGTAAAGACTATTGGATATTTTACTTATTCACAGAACTTAGAATATATTTATATATGTCTAGGTCCTAGCATATATTAGCTGCTCAAAAATGGTCTTAGGATGAATACATGAGTAATGTTTATTTGATGAAGCTGATGACAGGTAAGAGAATTTTAGGCTAGACACAGATAGGGCCTATGATGTGAACAATTACACCCAGTCCCCCTCTCACTATACTTGGACTTCTTCCACACAAATCTTAAAACCAAACTAAAAATATCAGGAACTTACAAGCTGCATTTGGGCATCTATAAATTACTCATCATATGACCTCAATTTCATTGACAATCATAAATGTAGGTTACTATGCAAATCCTGATTTTTTCGCTATTTGAAACCAAACAAGCTGTCTAGTGGGATGTCAGTAGGTATTAGTGGGGAGTAAAGACATTTCTTTTTGGTAATTTATTTCTAGATGTGTTTTTCCATTTTTCTCAGATAAATTCTCTCAAAGAAGACTGACTTTTTTCTGTGCCCAACAGCGAGATTAGCAAATGCATAATCACACAGTGACAGGTCCCGTTCCAATGTGTTTCTCATTAAATTTTCTGTCATTCCCTCTGTGGGAAACTGGAAAATTTATCAGATTTTTATACAGGGAGGAGAATTTCTGCTGAGGAGGCAACACAATGTCTTTTACTCTCTAGAGAGCAATTATGTCTGTGCATCCAACAGCCCTGCTTCATTGTATGATAGGGCTCTCTTTGTAGAATGCATGCGTTCCATAACCTGTTTCCACACTCCTATACATGTAAAATATATTTACATTTCTAAAACTTAGCTTGTTGTCCTACATTTGCCTCCACAAAAGGCCCCTGAGAGTAAATGTACCTGCATACTAGAATAATACATGCATAAAAATACACCGACTCCCACGACAGTCCCCATCCTTACAGAGTATATGAGAGAATGAGTTTAAATTTTGGAAAGGAAAAATAGAATAAAAGTAGGACATTTTCAGTCAGTTCTGTTTTTGCGTGAAGAATGCATTATAATAGGAAGCGAATATGTTTTTGTTTAAGTAATGAAAGGAAAACTGTCATGGAAATGACTTCGATAAACACCGTCTGAGGCCTGGAGCTCCTGTAAATTATGATTAGGAAGGAAAGCCATGCCATTTAAGTTGCCATGTTAGTTTTATCATTGTGGATTACAACTGGGTGGGCTCTGACCATTGGTTTTCACCTTAGAAATCATGTTGTTTAAAATTCGTAGCCTTCACTATCTAAAGAGCAAGAAAGCAAAGGAAATCAACATACATAATATGCCAGATTGCTGGTGCAGAGCACAGACCATAAGATCTCTCTACTAGTCTAAGTAGTTTAATGTTTAATGATGTAAGAATCATCTCAGTTTAGCAAAACTCCAAGGTCCAAAGGAGCCAATGCAAACTAAATGAATAATGATTTCTTGGTTGCTAATAAGGCATGATAAGGCATCACTAACAGATTTCTAGCCACCACTCAATGCCAAGTTCCCCTCTTATACCTGGCCTTGTGCTGAGAGTCTTGGGATAAAATTAAACACAACACCTCTTTTGAGGAAAGCTTATACTTTTGTTTGTATTATCATGACAATGAACCATATCCTTTGAATGTTATATCCAGTTCTTAGTAGGTTAAAAATGGCACTTATTATTCTTGCCCAAGGAATTTAATGTTAGGATAGTGTTTACCATAATAGACCCAAAGCTTACATTGTAGGTTATGTTATGCATTTTGGAAGTAAAACACAAATTACCTTGGCATTCCATTTTGAAAATGTATAGCATGTTTTCTGTATTTGTTGACTTACAGGATATTGTCAAGGGTACAAGATTGTGCTGTACTCATTTAAACATAATCAGCATCATGACAGCATAGAAAAATGATATATAGGTTTTTTAAGGGGAGACTTCAAATTCTATCGGTTATAACCAACATTGACCTGACAGAAAATAAGAAAGCCTAAGCAAGTGATGAAGGTCTGTTTAGGTTTATTATATATAAAGGATGAGACAAAAATAATATAGACATACTCTTAAAATTTTTATGGTCATAGTTTAGTCAACTAGTTTAAGGAACAAAATGTATATCTAGTTAATGCTTATCTGAGAATATTTGCATTTTTACTCAAGTCTTATCTACATAGCACATGATAAAAGTACCAGACTGGTAGAACTAACCTTATTGCATATTTAAGAGTCATACTTTAAGGCCTATACTAATGTGATCAGAGGGACTCAAAGGATAGTTTTTGTCCCTTGCCCTCCAAGGTCGACCAAGTTCAGGGGACTGTGGAGCATCTCTCAAAATGTCCTGTACTTATGGTGAGTCACCTGTTCTCTTGTTCAGGGAGGCCTTGGAGACCCCACGAGATGGACTTAAACCAATGCCCAGTCTACAAAGAGCAGGGTCAACTTAAAGGAAACATCTCATTCATGCTTCCAAGTGAAGCCAGACATGGTCGAACAGGACCTTTGACTTATCTTCACATAGATGGAACTGGCAAAAGAAAGTAGCCAGGAGCTCCTCCCAAGCCCATGTGACCCCTGAGGAACAGATTCTCAAATGACCTTAAGTGTAAAAATAAATTGATTTATTTGGGCCAACTGTATGGTCTTAAACACCCAAAAGGAAAGTGTAACCAAAGAGTAGAGTCATCAGTATTTCTTTAAGAGTTCAAGGGATTACACTTCCCAGACATTAGGCTTAAGTCTATATAAAAAGTTATTTAGACAATTATTTCTCATTGATGATTTTGTTCCTAACCAGAAAGTGCTGCTCAGATGTAAGACTTCAAATCTTGGTCTCCAATACTGTAGTGCCCACCTGTAGCTAAGGGAGACAACCAGCTACTGTTCTAAAATGATGGATAAATTTGTTTTCTCCCCCTATTTCAGAAGCCTTTGAGAGGGAACCGACACTGATTCCAAAAGCTACCGAAATATCTGAAAGCAAATCCTGAATCCGTCACTCTAGAGTCAGTGGAAGACAGGGAAAAAAAAAAAAGAGGAAGAACCCAATAGAGGGATGTTTTAGGAAGCCCTTGTCAGGAAATTCCAATGGACTCTCATATGAACATTTGAAAATTGCCCTGTTCTGACTTTTTTCTAGTTCCCTGACTAGAATTTGTAATGCTAATTACTCTTGCCTTTACTTCTTCACATCTCCTATTCACGATTCAAGGACTTTCTTTCCCCCTAGAGATAAGAGTTACGCAATTTGGGAGTCTTTTAGATAGACCCACTGAAGGGGTACTCCAATTGCCTCACCCTGTGTCCCTGTCCAGCATGGAAGATGCCAGAGAGGTCTGTGTCCCGATTCCCTGTTGGCAATTTGGGTAACCTCTTCAGAGGATGGTGTGATAAGAATAGGAGGTAGGAAATGGCTAGGCAATTAGAAAGTATTTGGGAGCTCGTATCTAATCCTTAAAAGATTTTAGGGTTACCTCAGAGGGGGAGATGTTAGAGTAGCCAAAATCCCCATAAAAATAAATGAATGAAAGAAGAAAAAAAAAGGAAAAAAAAAAGAAAAAAGTGATGGGGAGATATGGGAGGTGTTGGAAGGGAGGGAGTGGGTGTGGATTTCATCAAAACACCTTATATGTATGTATAAAATTCTGAATAAAGTTTTTGTTAAAAGTTAAAAAAAAAAGAAAAAAGAAAAAGAAAAATCAGTCTGATCTCAGGATTTCTCAGAAACTGGAAAACTGACCTGTGCTTTCTAGAATCTGATTACTTTTCCGGATAAAGATGTCCATAGCGCAGAAGCAGGCAGAAAATTAAAAAGTCAGGAAGTGAATATGGCCCTGAATCTTGCTTAACTTTTCAGCTGTTTTGCTACCTGCTTGTTGGAACCAAAAAACTGTTAACAATTTAACACATTTTTAATAAAACATCACCTCCCACTGTTGGTCTTAAGCAAAGGATTATGTATCTGGCTCCCTTTGAGAACAGCTGCTGCTTTTTGGACTGCTGGGATTAGTGCAAATGAACCTAGCCCAGGACATGTAAGGGGGCTGATAAATGCTGCTGTGTCTACCTTCGGTGTTAGAGGCACCCTTGCAGTGGTTTTATCCAGCGTTCCTGTAACATTGGCCTACAGTCAATAAATATTTCATGTCTTTTCCCCCAAGGGTGTGCTCAGAGGACCACCCTGCAAGTGTCTGCTTCTGTGGTCACAGCTTCATGCCGTGGGTGTTGAGGTGGGTGTGGAGCCAGAGGCAGGATCCAATGTGGTTAAATTTGGGATCACTAGTCTGGCTTTAGGGAATCTGGAGCCTACTTTATGTCAACACTCATTCTGGGAGGAGATGCATGCCCACCAGAGGATTATCATCAAGCATCTGTGTGACTCACACAAGGGTTAATGGAAGGAAACATTCATAAGAGGTGAGGTTACAGGTTAAGAGAGAAATAGAGGCCTCTTACACTTCTCACTAGGAAGCACACAATGACTTCTTCCTTTTAGGAAGGAGATTCTCCTAGTTTCCAAAATATTCTAAAGAGTCTCCAAGGAGGAAAGGGTTCATTTTTCATTAACTCCTTAAAAGATGTCACGAATCATACATCAACAATAATGTTTTTAAGTGAACATCTAATGAACCGAATGATTCAAGGACTGGTTAATAGGTTAGTTGCCTAATGAAGAGACTTTAAGGCCAGGGAGAAGAGAGCCAGTGTTGTACAGTCTTCATTGATTTGGGGGCCCGATACCAGCTTTCCACCACTCTAACAGAGGTAGGCCTAGAATAAATGATAATTTGGATAGATTGCCTAGTTGTTCTCTCTTTTTCTATAGACATGAGTTAAGTCTCAGTTAAATGCTAAATACAGCACCAACTATTGGAGTACATGGAGGTCAATGAGGGATAGTTTCTCTCCTCAAGGAGTCTATGAGGTTAGGTGCAAAGACGGACAGTGATACAAAGAATCTCTGTACTGTGTGGGGGGCTGGGCTGTGTAGGAAGTAATGCTAGTATTCGTCACCTGACTGCTGTAATTTCTGCCACATCCTTACATTGGAACAACCTTTTTTTAGTTTCTGTTCAGTGCTCCAAAGTTCCAGAATACATTTAGCTGCCTTAATTAGATGTAAAGGTAATTACCTAAAGGAAGTAAGTAGTTTCTAAGGTGCTGGCATTTAAACCTTGGGTACTCTGGAGTGTGGACTAGAGTCTCTCTTCAGTCCTGCAATGTGCATTGTTCCCTAGTAGCCAGAAATGCAGCTGCTCTAAGCAATGGCGAATTCAAAGACGCAGCATCTATACAAACCCTAAAGTATCATTTAACTCAAGCATGTTTCTGAGACATTAACTCTTTCTTATACTTCTAAAACATTGGACTCTATGTATCTTATATGTCATAGTAAAGCATGTGTATTATATTTTTTCCTAAATTGTGTAAATTATGTCATCAGTTCATGATTTATCAACATTTCTGAAAGTCTCTCAAAAAGTAGACCATTTTTTCCTTCATAAAACACATGATTTTGCCAGGTGTGATAGCACCAGTGGGGAAGCAGAATCAGGCATATCTCTGTGAATTTGAGGCCAGCCTGGTTTCCATAGTGAGTTCCAGGTTAGCTGGGGCTGCAGGGAGACCCTGTCTCAAAAAGGCGTGCGCGCACACACACACACACACACACACATTTTTTTTTACTTGTTATCTGAAGACAGTAAATGCTCCTGGGCTTTTTGCCGCCTTGGAGGCCATGCCTTCCTTCTTCTCTCTTTAGGTAGCACCTCTGATTTTCAGAGAAATCAGAGTGAAAGTTTTAGAGCAGAAATTATGCAAGGAAATTCTGAAAATTCTGAAATTCTCAGTGGTTTCCTAGCCCCCTGTAGTGGTTTTGGTTCTTACTTTACTCTCCTGTTAGCCGCTGCTGGCCTCAGCCTCAAGAGCGCTGCCTTTACCACAGCTGACTCGTATGTCTTTCTCCTGGTTCTTCACCAATGCCACATTTCCCTCACAGATGCCCTCACTGATGAGTTCATTTAAAGGGCCTTACCCACATCACATGGCCTTTCTGTTGTGTCAGAGAGTTTTTCATACTACTTAATTATCTTGGTATTTTTATGTTTACTGGTTTCTTCAAGGACATGCAAGTAGCCTATCAAAAAATACTATTTTCTTCCATCTCAGTTGATACATTAGGGAACAATTTGAGCATAATGGGAGTTTTTCATTTATGTATGTGCAATTTCATCTGTGAGAA
>NW_008347189.1:2949680-2951938 GCF_000622305.1 Nannospalax galili
CATTTTATAGACTGAATTGTGTGCCGCCTAAAATTAGTATGTTGAAACTTTGATCCCCAAATATAACTGTATGTGGAGATAGTGACATCACAGAGATAATTAAGATTACATGGTCTTAAAATGGGATCCTAATCCAATAGGACTCATGCCCTTAGAAACACAGGAATAGATAAAGGAACTCTTTCTGCCTGTGTGCAGAAGACCGGGTTTAAGAGGGATAAATAAGAATAGCCACTTAAAACCAGGAAGAGTGGTCTCACCAGAAACTGAATCTGCCAGTACTTTAATCTAGGACTTCTAGCTTCCCAAACTGTGAGAAAATAAATTTCTGTTTAAACCACCAATCTGGGGAATCTTGTGATGGCAACCCAAACCATCAAATGAAAACCACTTGATGTCTCACAAGCTCAACCTATCTCTGTAGCTACTCTGGACATGCACCTCAACATCCTCCCTCCTTTGATGTTTTTCTTCCCTTTAAGATTTTGAAGTTTTCCTTTTTGGCCTCTCTTCTTTTTCATTACTTTCTTACTGTTATGGCAAGGCTTTGTCTTACTCTGATCTTTCTCTCTTCCTCTTTTACAGAGTACATCAGAACCTTTAATACAAACAAACTTTAGTTCACTTTTCAAGGCAAAACATATTTATTAAGTATTCATAGGAATGACTTTTACAATATGGGCATAATCTGGACTAAAGACAACCTTGCAACTGAAAAGTTACTGTTTATAATATAGACAAGCTCACTGAGCCATGTGCTCTTGTGACCTGGGCATCAGACCTCAATCCCTCAGGAGCCTACCTTGCACTCTGCCCAAGATAGTGTATGAGTGTGGGTGTGAGTGATTATCAAACCAAAGCACTGAAAGCAGTGTGCATTTCTCATTGAAAATAGTGAGGAAAATTGAGTAGTCTGTCTGAAAGTGCATGTATTATATTCTAGGAATCAAAGGACAAGATTCTCTGGTAAGATAAGGGTGGGTCCTGACTTCTACTTCCCCAATTCATGCTGGAGATACTGTTTCAGTAAAAGAATGAATGAAGCTGGGTTTATGTCTGCTTGAGTTTGCATGGGATTTGTGTATGCCAGTGGGGACAGGGATATAAAGATGGTTAAGATTTTTTGAGAAGTTATGCATGAAATACACAAAAAAAAATCAATAAAAACAAATTTAAAAAAAATAGTGAAGCCTTAAAATGACTGGTAAGAATCAGGCTGTTTCTTCATTCAAGAATAACCGTAATGTGGCTTAGAAATGCCAAAAAATATATAAAACATTACCACTACTTTTGTTGGGCTCCTGTCCTTTTTAATGTGCTTTTAACCCTATTTCCTCCAAAGTCCTATTTTTCTTAAAATTTTTTTATTTTATTTTATAAGTATGATTGTTTTGCCTACATGTACACAAGTGAACCAATGCAGGCAATGCCTGGAGAGGCCAGAGGAGGGTGTCAGATCCCTGGAACTAAAATTACAGACTGTTGTTAGGCACCATGTGGGTATTGGGAACCAAACCTAGGTCCTCTACAAGAGTAGTCAGTGCTCTTACCTATTGAGTCATTACTCTACTCTTCAAGTCCCAAGGTTTTTATTCAACAATTTTCCATGACATAGTGGCTTTCAGAAATGTGTATGTTGGGTTACAGCAGAATTTATTGTCTTTTGTTCTTTGTAATTTAGGAAACCTCACCCTTATTCTATAAATGAAGCTGAAGAATGACATCTAAGGGTCAGTACTTCTGCTTTGTAGCTTCTGATATCAATACTTATTTTTAAGATATCAAACAGCTTCTATTTGATCATCTTCAAAGAAAGTTGGCTTTTGTGGTGATGTTTTTCCTTGACAAAAGGAAATGAAGTCAAACAGCAGATAATTTAAATCCGAAGTTAACAACCAACAGTATAGTTCACAATGAAATTTCTTTAATTTTTATTTTATATGCATACGTGTATTGCCTGCATGTAGGAAACTGGACCTGTGTTGTGCAATGCCCGCGGAGGTCGGAAGAGGCTGTCTGTCAGATCCCCTGGGACAGTTGTTAGCTGTCACGTGGGTGCTAGGATACAAACCCGGGTCTTCTGCAAGAACAACCAGTGTTCTTAAGTGCTGAGCCATCTCTCAAGCCCCCACAATGAAATTTTTAATGGAATATCTTCGTTATTGGTTCAACAAATTGAGTCAATAATTACTTGATGCATGCTTCATTCTATTTTTAGGTTACATATACATTAATTATTAAATAATATCAGTTTTCAA
>NW_008347189.1:2952999-2970392 GCF_000622305.1 Nannospalax galili
CTCTCAAGCCCCCACAATGAAATTTTTAATGGAATATCTTCGTTATTGGTTCAACAAATTGAGTCAATAATTACTTGATGCATGCTTCATTCTATTTTTAGGTTACATATACATTAATTATTAAATAATATCAGTTTTCAAATTGCACAGATCAGCAGCAATTAAAAATAAATGTTTTAATATACAAAAAACTTCAAATTTTTTTTTTTTCCTTTTTTAAGACAGGGTCTCATTCTCATGTGACCCAAGCTGTCCTCAAACTCCTGATCCTCCTACCTCCACCTCCCAAGGGCTGGGATTGCAGATGGGTATTACCATGCTGGGGCTGAAATACAGTTTCAAGAAGCCATACATTGTATTATCAGTTCTGAACTTAGCCCTGTCATGAATTGACTGGAGAACCTTAAGTATCTTATTGGGGTTTGACTTGATAATTTGTAAAACTCCCTAGCATTGTGAGGTGGATTTTCTGCTATTTTGCACTTTCTAAATTGGATACATTTAGTACTATCCTTTCTGTTCACACAGTACATACTATTGTGAAGGAGTTTTTTCTCCTGCATCCTAAGCCTGTAGGTATTTACACCTCCCTTTCAAAGATATCTGTAGATAGACATGGTTAAGAGAAAGTTATAAGCATAACACACTTGGAAATTATCTAGCATAAAATAACAGATTACACTGGGTGAGAATGCCAGTAAAGCCTGGCTAGTTTAATTATTATAGTTAATTGAATGAATAAAGAAGATTAACAAATATTTCTTAATTTCTTTTGCTGGTACACATCAGTACTTAAAGGTCTTTTAACAACACTCTATTCTGGGTAGAAAGAATCAATGATTCTAATTTAAAATTGATTAAAGCCTTTAAACTCTCCACCAAATTAAACTTTGTCTTCAACTTCAGTCTCTTGAGATAGATCACCCTTTCTAATACAGCTGCCATTAAGCTTTCCTACTGAAGCTCATTTCAGTTCTAAAATTCTTTTGGTCTTTCTTAGAGTTAATGCTTTCCAAATAATAAGAAACAGAGACAGAAAATATTGAACAGTTGTAAACATGACAAAAATCAAGGCAAATATATAAATGTATGTGCAAAGACATGGGAAGTTGGACTAAATTGCTTCTAAAACACTCTCCAAATCTAGGCTTACAAAAAAAAAAAAAAGCCTTATGAAATGCACTCACTGGCTATAAACATCTTGATTTACTAGTCGCTACACTAATTATAATTTAAGTCATTTGATCAAAAGTGCACTAAATAAGAAAACCATAGGAACAGCACTTACAAGAACAGTCCTTAAGATGTACTTAAATGTTTCAGTGAACGGCACACATTTAAAAATAAGATATTTGCTCAGAAAGCTTATGATCTTGCATCTAAGAGGTTTAATAAGACTAATTTCTGACATTTTTAAAGTAGGAAAAATGTGAACAGTGTTGTCAACAACAACAAAATGAACAGACTATTGAATTCTACAAAAGATGGTTTGTTTTGTCTTCAAAATACAGTCAAAGGCAAAGGAACGGGCACTTGAACAAGGACATGTGTATTTTTAGCAGAAGTTATGACCACTCATGATTCAACGTAAAATGTGTCACATCTGCATAATAGCCTCATACTTGCTATTGTGCTAATTGAACTGTGTGCTTTTGATGCACTCCCTATTCATGTTAAAGTGCTGGGAACAAATGATAGAGGCCAAAGTCACGGCAATTGGACACTGGATATCTTTCTTCTATGACTCTGAGTCAGTCTCCACAGTGGATTACTAAACACATTCCAGAAATCTCATAAGTTACTACTGGTCTAAAAATGGATATAATTAAAGATGAGTAAACCTACCGCAGAGGTTGATGTAATCTTTAAGCTAATTAACACAAAGTATTTACAAGACTTTTATCCTACTTTTCTAAAGATTGCATATACGTTACTACAAGTTCATAAACCTTACCATTACAAAAAGGACCTGCTTCCCAACATATTGAAACACCGAAAGAAGAAATTGACATTGATATGTATGTAGAGGTGATAGTTCCAACAACTGTGGTTGTTTACTTTGATTAGCACTAGTCAAAGGTATGGGAATCCTTTACAAATCCCATTAAGGATTTACTAGTAGATTCCTCTGAGTGTGGGAGTACTGAGATCTGGAGCATGCAAAGCCTAATATTTGATTGCCCCAACTATGCTGTTTTTATTGCTATGCTACCAGCTGCTTTCTGTGGTGAGGAAAGCGATGATTCATTCCTGAAATTCTCCTTTCCAGGACTGACCGAGTGTTATTAACTTCTTGAAAATCATCTTCCTTTCTTGCTGTTCTAAGATGCTCTCAACTCTGACACTACTAGCCATAGCAAAGCTTTCAATGCAAAGACCTACAAGGTACAATAGGCTATTTCTGGGTAATTTGTCCTATCTTGACATTCATATGAAGCCAGTGTTTCTTATATTCCAGATACTGTGCTAAGTGCTTTCAGCTTGCACTTCAACTCCTAAACCCCCACAACCACTGCATGTCTAATTTCTCCATTTGGGGTTGGGACACTGAGATTGAAACACTCTTATCAATCGCTTAGGATCACAAGGCAAAGCTGAGTCTCAATGTTGGCTGTTGTCTTTTCCTGTCTTCTAGTTTAACACCATTACCCTTTAACACAGCAGGTTATTAATTATAAGGGATTTGGGGAGCTTTTTTTTTTGGAGACAGTGTAGCCCCAACTGCCCTCAGCTCATGTGACCATTCCAGGCTGTCCTCTGTCTCACAGAGATGTGCCTGCCTCTTCCTCCTGCGTACTGGGACAAAAGATGTATGCCACCATACCTGGCCCAATTACTAAGTTTTAATTTCTGTATTATGTTTGTCCTTGAGACCCTGTATTACACATATTTCAAAATCTTATTATTCTCTTTTCCATTACAGGGTTCAGAAAAAAGAACAGAAGGTCAGATGCAAAGTTGGTTGGCTGAACCTAAACATAGAAAGTATATGATTTGTGTCATGTGCCAAGCACTGAGGAGTAACTTGACCAAATGAGAGGCTGGAAATGCATCGTGAACACTAGGCTTGACTTGCTTAGTCACCCTGTACTTTCTGTATATCCTGAACTGGTACCAACTGATCCATTCATGACTGATCATTTTTGTTCATTCTGATCTTTAAAAAATAAGAAATTGTTTCTTTCCATAGTTATACCTAGATATGCTTTTATATCAGGGACTCAACTAACTTTGAGTTTTATTTCCTTTCTCTTTTTTTCAACATCAAAGAACCAGAAAACAAACTGCAGGAGTCAATCATCACAAAACCCAGCATGCAAAGCATATCTTTGAGATACCTTCAACTCATTATAATTTGACCTGGTATTACTTTGGGAGTGGTTGAGAATATTGCTCTTTTTCTTAGCTGTCAAGACTCAGTTGATACATCACAGACTGCTAAAGCTATGTAGGGAACTCTCCCCTTAATTCCAGCCCTTTCATTTCTAAGCATCTGTAATAGTCACGGCTGGGTTCAGTGAGAGTTCTGCTTGCTATGAGTGTGAGATCATGCCCTCAGTAATTATAGTGAGCACGCAGTGAAAATATGTGGTGAATATAATGTCAGGAAATCATGCAAATTTTATTATCGTTGGTGAAGTGGTGGCTGGTAGAGAACTTGTCAGTTTTTGCAACTTGAAGCCTAATTACCTTGATTTACTTGTAGTACCATTCATAACCTTGCTGCCGTGCTGTTCCTGACAGCACTTCTGCATTTTACAAGAAAGGAATAACGCCATGTAAATAATTTAAAAACAATAAATCATTTAGAGTGGCTTTAAACCAAAACCTAATGCAGTAGCTGGCTGAGTACTTGCTACTCTTGACAGGTAGCTGGCATACAGAATTCATCTGTGTCTAGAAGGTATTTACTCCTAAATTCCACAAATGTGAAGCAGGCAGGTTGAAAAGAATGAGAACTAAAGCCTCCTCTGAATCCACCCTTTTACCTCTTTGACATGAACTCAAAAATAGGGAAATTAAAGTCTATTTAGGGCAGTTCTACTTCAAACATAGATTTGCTGAGTTATGCTAGGTAAATAACTAATTAAGCTGCCTCTCCAAGTAGAGCTGGCTGAGTGTTGGAGGGGTATTTAAACATGCCTGGGGCTGCAACACCACCCCCACCACTCCCACAACAGAGCTGGAGGGTAACAACTGGAAAGGTTGGGAACAGGGTAAGGAAACAGGGCTGACAGGTAACCAACTCCAGGAGGGCAATACTGTTTTCTCTCTGGTCGTTTCTCCTCACACAAAGCAGGTAATGAAAAGCAAAAAGCATTCCGAGAAAGCGTCAATTTAGGAAGAAAGGTAGGAGAACTTCCATTATGCTGGGAGAGCTGGCTACCAGCTGCTCTGGACAATTGCGTTCCTACTGGGTGCCAAGCATGTCATTATCTCCTTTAATCCTCTCAACAATTCTCTGAGGTAGGTATGATTATCCCCTTTTATAGATAAGGACAAAACCTGAGCTAGATTAAGTAATTTGCCTGAGATCACCAGCTAGGAAGTGACTATCAGGATTAAGTCTGAATCCCTCTGACTCAGGCAACACTCCCTCCATCCTCTGCTCTATTCCCTCCCCCAACAGACTTCTTTATTATGAACTCACATATATTTTTGACATACTTTTGAGGTAGTCCTATGAACATTCAGCCCATCCTCTGCTCTATTCCCTCCCCCAACAGAACTCACATATATTTTTGACATACTTTTGAGGTAGTCCTATGAACATTCAGAATAGTGGAATCCTTCCGGCGAAAAAGGAACCTGAAAGTGATTGTCAGTCAGGCTGTGTCTAAAACACCCATCCTCTACCTCCAGGAAAGGGAGTCTTGGCTGTCTCTATTACTGCCCAAGAAAGGGTATATGTAACAGACATGTCTTTATAGGTGACAATACCATTTCTTCCACATTGCTCTCACTCCCTAACATCATTCTCCCCTGAATTCCTAGGCAGCTGATTGGTTTCCTTTATTATGCATTTTTCCTCAGGAAAGACACAGGTTTCTTAAGACCCCAAAGTGTGTGTTTGTTTTCCCTTCCTAAATATCAGCATTCAAATGCTTATTTCCTTCAATCAGTGATTCTTAAATTGTGCACTACCTAAAAATCACCCAAAGGGCTTGCTAAAGCAGATTGCAGTCTTGTGAATTAAAAAATTTAAATGTGATGTTTTGGTTCCTCCCAGGCATTAGTAAACATTAGATCCTTTTATATCTAAATCTTTAATGTTTCAAATATTTTACTCAGTGAAGTTGATACTAGCATTTCATAGACTTGGAACTGGAGTCTCCATTTGCTAGTAGCAGTTTCCTTGAATTAATGAACTTAGGAAGAAAATCATGGGAATTTTTTTTATTTTTAATATGTAAAGATGCAAAAGGATAACCCATTTGTGCGTACTCATGTCTACATGGCAGACAAGAGTACTGTGAGCTAACCATGTAGTATATTTACAGAAACATGATATGCCTTTAGAAGGCTACTCATTTCAAAAGCATTTGACATGTTTTGAAGAAGTTTATTCTATTTTAGTAAATAAACCAACCCTGATTTTTAAATTGATGTTAATTATACAAATATTTCATTATAACACTTTCATACATGTATATAATGTACTCTGAGTATGCTCGCCCACATTACCCTCTGTTGCCCTCTCTCCCACGCCCCCTTCCTCTCCCAAATCAGTTCCCTTTCATATGTCTGGACTCAGAAAGACAACTATCACTTTTCTTTCATAGTCAGAAAATCTAGGTTTATTTTAATTAAAAGGAGTGTGTTCTTAAAGAACTAAGGTCAAATGGCAGAGTCTATTAGGTGCAGTCTGCTAATAGCTTGCCAGTACTATTGGGAGGATAATGTGTTTACTAGATGTGAGACACTGATGAGAAGGGAGGTCCTTAGAGGCTTGGGAAAGTTAATTCTTGTGGAGGAATCATGCCTTCTGTAGGACAAGATCATTATGGAAGATGGAGCCTAGGGGGCTTTTATCAACTCCCTGGGGTTTTCAAAGTGTGATTCCAGGACCAGTAGGAGGAACAGCAACTGGGATCCTGGAAATGCAAATTCTCAGGTCTTACCTCAGACTCTGGGCAGGAGGCTCAGGGATCAGTTCCACTGGAGGGTTCTGGTGAACATGAAGGTTGGAGAATACTGTCTTACAGCAACTTTTTAGAAGAAAGTATCAAAAAGGTTGGAAAGCAAGGCCAAGAAGATGGCTCAGCAGGTGAAAGTGACTTTCGCCAAGCCTTATGACCCTAGTTTCAACTGACTCTCATACAAGTCATCCTCTGACCTCCATACACACAGCATCACACATATGTGCCATTTTAAAAATTGTTAGAAAATGTTCTTCTTGATCTAAGATATTAGCTATTATGCTGGTCTATAAGCCCCATTAAGTCTTTACAAGGAAAATTAGCAGAAAGTCAAGAAATAAGCTCTGGATAGCTCTGCTCTCAAGCAGGTTATTCTCAACCCTAACTGCGCAGCTGAACTACATGGGGGTGCTTTAGACAACAGTATTCCAATGTGTTTTAAAAATAACAATAATGAATGTAGCTATGTGTTTCTCAATGACAGAGAGAATGTATCATTAGACAATTTTGTCATTGTGTAACCATTAAAGAGTGCCCATAGAAAAACCTAGACGGTATAGTTCACCACACACCTGGGCTACATGGGAGGGGCCTTGTGTTTGTACAGCATAGCCTATTGATTCCAGATCCCTGATGATCAGCATTGGAGCAAATGAAGAAAAAGTTTTGTACTCAAGAGACCAGATAAACACAAGATGTGAGAGGCTAGTGTTGCTATACTGTTTTACAGTACATTTTTTTGATAAGTAGGAGTACTCTCTAAAAAGTGACTAAAAAGTATGTTGCGGGGCTGGAGAGATGGCTCAGTGGTTAAGAACACTGAACGTTCTCGCAGAAGACCCCAGTTCAAATTCCAGCACCCACATGGCATCTAACAACTGTCCAAAACTCCGTTCCAGGGAATCCGACAGCCTCTTATGTCCTCTGTGGGCATTGAATGACACAGGTGCATTTACCTACATGCAGGCGATACATGCATACACGTAAAAAAAGTATATCATAAATGTATACACCAGTAACATAGTTGTTTAGTTTTGTTATCAAATACTATGTCCTGGGCATAAACTGTACTGCTATCCTTTCATTCAAATGGTGGTGTGGTATATTTGTTTATGTGTTCTCATAGCACATGAGTAATGTGTTGCAGGACATCACTGTGATCCCTGTGATGCCACCAACTGGCAGGGATATTTCAGCCCCATTTTAAGACCACCATCATAGATGTAGTCTATTGTTGATTTGAATGCTCTTATGTGGTGTGTGATTCTAGCCTTCCAGGTCACTTCCTAGAGATTCCTATTTCACTGTCCTAAGGTAGTACCCCAGGATTACTCATTTTTCAGAGATCCGGATTACTCATTTTCCAGAGATCCTCATCTGACTCTAGTGTTGAAATCTCTAATGTTATAGACTTGAATGGCTTGAGATTAAGAATCACTGTTGTGAACACTTAAAGATTGGAGCATCATAGAGCACCATGAATGAAAGTTAGTGATGCTCCCTTAAAGTGCAATTTCATTAAATATTAGAAGGTGATTGCTACTGTTCAGTAAGTCCTTAGGGTTCCTGTAACAATGTGTGGGCTCTACAGACTGCAAGACCACTGTCACTGTCCCTAGCATGGCCTATGCAACCTTCATAGGGGTTTGGGGCCCAAACTTAAGTACAGATGTCCACTCTCAAATCAATTCCATTGGACCATTTTAACTCTCCTCTGTGTAAGGAGAAACTAGTAAAGTATGTAGAAAGAATTTTTTAGTATCAGAGTGAGGAAATCAGTCAGATTGCTTGCCTTGCCATTTAGAAGCTCAGTTGGGTCAAATAACATAAATGTTCTGTATCTGTTCCCATATCTGCACTGCTCAGTAAATTTCCTCCATGTTTTGAAATAGAAATTGTGTTCCTAGTTTCTTTTGTTCCATGTAAAACACCTATTTGCATGCTTTTATATTAAGCATATATGTGTCCGAAAGTATGTGCGTATATTATACATTAAGAAACTCTGTCGTGGGGCTAGAGAGATTGCTCAGTGGTTAGGGGCATTGACTGCTCTTGCAGAAGACCCAGGTTTGGTTCCTAGAATCCACATGGCAGCTAACAAGCATCTATAAGCCCTGTTACAGAGGATCTGACACCCTCTTCTGGCATTCACAGGCATTGTATGCATGGGTGTACTTACAAACATGCAAACAAAAACACTTATATACATAAAAAGAAAGGAATTTAAAAAAGAAACTTCATGGTCCATTGCATCACAGATGATGATAAATTATTCATTTATTAAAGTATCTCTTCCACTTTTCAGTAAATCACACTCATGTTCTAAGGCAAACAGCAATTGCCAGAATATGTTTACACTGTGAACTGAGAGGGCCCATTTTCATCTCTTCCAATGGTAAAATTATGAAAACCACAAGGAACAACCCATTGAATTACTGCTCTAAGCAACTTTTCATGAAGCAAGCAGAATTCACACAGGCATTAAGATGCTTCTCAAGGAGCATTTTTTTTTTTCCACTGATGTTTGGTGTCTTGATTCATTTTTATTATGAAGCCAACTTATAAGCAAAGACTGAGGAGGGTTTGGCTGCAACACATTCCTCTGCTCTCATAAATGATGCTCCAGATAGTATGTGACTCTGAAAGGTACCATATGAAGCGTATCACATAATTATTACACTCCATTCATCATGGTTGGTTTGAACTGCCGAGTTTGGAAACCATGCAGGATCAGATTCTAAACGGCATACTTAGGAAGGAGACAGATAGAGCCTCTATCTCTATTGCTTTTGTACACTAGCCCTCTTACATTTAGTGCTGTAAATAGTCCTTCTGTTGTATAAAAGGTGTGTTTCCTTTCTCATTTTTCCCCTTTCTGTCTTCTCTCTTACTCTAAAATACTTCTGATGTATTACTCTAAAATATTTTTGATGTAAACTAGAAGAGTCCATTTCAGAGTTTCTTGGAAACTTTTATTTCTGTTTAAGGAAAGACACTTCAATAAATGATGACTTTTGCTTATGTGATTTTAGTAAATTTTGGTATACATTTGTATGTATGTATGTATGTATGTATGTATGTATGTATGTATGTATGTAAACATAGCCTTAGAGGCTGTTACATTTGTCTACTACTAGAAAAAGAACTAGGAAGTATCAAACCAGAGAGAATGAGGCTTCCATTAGATAAAGATGCACAGTACCTTCTAGTTAGATTGCAAAAAGAAGTGATTGTTCTCAGGGAAGAGGGAAATGCATTAGCTAAATTTCAACAAAAATACTTGATATAATTGGTAGATGGATGAAAAATGGCAATTCAGCAAACAGAACATACATTATACCTCTCTAATTTGAGCGATGTACTTTAGTGAAGACTATTTTTCAATTAAGGAAATTAAAATAATGTTGAAATATACTAAATCTAGAAATATAGCTTTCAATTGTTGTGCCATGAGGGCAAAACCAACCAGGTTTATGAAATCATATTGCTCTCAAAAGAAATTAATATTAGTGAGAAGAAATTATTTCAATTATTATTAACAATAATTATTTTAAAAGATTGTACTTTATTTAATAATTTTCAACTATTATCTCATTTGTATTTATAATATGTGTTATTACATGTAAGTGTATATGTGTTGCATATAGAGTATATTGACATTTCATGCTCATAAGAGCAATCTATAGCAGAAGATTAGTAATGGCAAGATTCCAGGTGGATGAATTAGGGTATTGCCGTCATTCACATGCAAAGGTAGTCAGAGTCTTATTGAAAACTAACAAGCACACCTACAAATCCTACTGAGGATTTAATAAGAAAGTAAATGATTTTATTCAACCAGAGAGATCAAAACTCTATGTCAAGACAAGTTTTCCAAATATGAGTTCTGAATGCACAGTAAGAGTTTGATAAGCAGTTATTTGGGAAGTAAAATTTGTGCAATATCCATGAGACTTGGAGAGCTGGATGCATAAGAAATTTGTCAGAATCTATGTCCACGGATAATCATATCTCTCTTTGCCTTCCATCATATCTTGATGTTATCACCAAACATTTCAGATGAGAGAAACTTCAAGCCAAAGAGCAGGGGTAGCAGAAAAGGGAAAGGCAAAGGACAGATGGATATATGATAGGTAGATGGTGAGGCAGACTGATGGGGAATATTTAAACATCCCCTACCTCCTAAGCCACCATATATTTTAAAATCAACCCTTTAGACAAAAAATTGATTTGAGGGCTGGTGAGATGGCTCATCAGGTAAAGGTGCTTGCTGTCACATCTGTCAATCTGAGTTTGATCCCTGAGACCCACATAGTAGAAGGAGAGAACCAATTCCTGCAAGTTGTCCTCTGACCTCCACACCCACACTATGGTACATGAAAACACACACACACACACACACACACACACTAGCTAACATTCTTGATTTTTTTTTTGTCTTTTTTGAGACAGGGTTTCCCTGTATCCCAGCTGGCCTGGAACTCACTATGTAGACCAGGGTGGCCCTGAACTCACAGAGATCCTCCTGCCTCTGCCTCCTGAGTACTGGGATTAAAGGCATGGGCCACCACACCTGGCAACATTCTTGGTTTTTATAAAATGGTTATAAATGTATAAATATATATATAATTACAGCAACAAAATGATCATCAATACATATTAAAACAATGTAAAATATTTTATATTAGTTTATAGGATGTACCTTGAAGCAATTTCCTTATAATTGTTTGCATTTTAATTTACTCTATGATTTTTTTATTTTTCTGGAAGAAGACAACAAATAGGATGAATATATATATATATTAAAAGGAGATTTATTATATTGGCTTACATGATCTGGTCTGGATAGTCTAACAAAAGCTGTCTTCACGCTGGAGAGACTGAGATCCAGTAGCTGTTTAGGCTACATGAGGCTGAATGCCTCAGCAGTTCCCATTGACGTGGAAGGCCTGAACAATTTCTAGAAAACCTTTCAGCCCATTTCAGAAGGCCAAGGCAGCTGGTTCCAGAATCAGTAAAGGATGGCAGAAGTGGCAGCGACTGCAATAGCAGTAGAAGCAATAATGTAGATGAAATTGCAAACAGGGTAGATGAATGTACCAGGGAGAGCTGAAGGCAAGTAGGCAAAAAGCAAAAGATTTTCCCTTGGACCATCCACAGTTAGGGTGGGCCTTCCCACTTCAGTCAACCCAGTTAAGAAAATCCCTTAGGCTGCCTCTTAATAGATTCAGGTTCAGGAAAACTGACACCTAAGCTCAACTATCACAGTCACTGAACATTTTCTGAGCTCTTACTGTGTCTTAGGTGCTATGCTCAGCTTTCTAGGTGACATTTGAAGAGGATTGCCACTCTTCACCTTATATATCCTGAGCACCTCTAAAAACACATAGCAGCTGTTAGACTAATGGAAGCATATGGCTTGATGCAGGATGTTGTTATCCCCTTGTCCTCTATCCATCAGCACTGCCATCCTGGGAGTAAAGGAAGCAAGAAACCCAAGTGCTAAGTAGGAAAGTTTGAAGATCATCTCTACATACCTACATATGTATATGTGCATCCATACATAAAATTCAAAGTATTTCATTAATATCAGTGGTAAGCATTATCAATGTATAGTTTATAAATGAATGATTTACAGTATTGCTATTAAATGTCAATTATGAGCCGGGTGTGGTGTCACACACTTTTAATCATAGCACTTGGGAGGCAGAGGCAGGTAGATTTCTGTGAGTTCCAGGCCAGCTGGGGCTACAGGGAGACCCTGTCTCAAAAATACCAAAAAAGTGTCAATTATAACTAAAATCAATGAAAATATTACATGTCAATTGCTAATATTTTCAGGTAAGTAGGCTAAGAACAGGAATAAAATTCAAAGTCGTTTTGAAAATAAGGTTCTGAACAGTGTGCTAATGTTTTATATGTTTTTTCATTTGGCATTCTAAAGCATCTCATACACTAGGCATTTTTATTGCTCCCAGTTTATAAATAAAACAAAGGAGAGATTTTATGATTTGTCCAGTATGATATAGTCACAGAAGGCAGACCTACCATTCAAATGCAGATCATCCTGGTTAATAGCTGAGGTCTGGCTGGAGTCAATTTTAGATCTGTTTTCCTGCCTCTTTAGTAATATGAATGCTCTAGTGTTTCATTGAGATTAAAATCAGCAATATTTAAAAACCATTTAAGAGGGCATGTTCGGATAGGTAAGTTATAAATAAGCATTCTTGTGGTTTACTTTGTTATGAATTAACAATTACTTAGGATATCAACCCTGCCAAATTTTACTATACATTCAATAACTGTTTTTATAACAGTTTAAAACTTGATCTTAAAAATGTATGAGTAGATAATTATTAAGTATGAAATATAACCATCCAGGTAAGAAGGCCAATTGTTTAAGCCTTCCCTGTGCTTACATACATTTCCTTTATAGAAGTATATACTATAAAATATCTAAAAACAGGGCTGAAGCTATGTTACAGATTAATCTATTTTTTTTTTCCAGTGAGGGACTTCACATTTCTTTAAAGTAGATTGTTTTTATGTCTCCATCTCTGTTCACATCTGTCTTTCCTATTTTTGGCTAGAACTCCTTATAAGAAACTTTTTGTGGAGAAACTTCATGGCTATTCTCCATGCAACATGCCCTGACTTCTAGAGGCCACTGCTTGAGGTCACAGGGTTGCTCTTGAACTCAGTCCCCTCTGTGTTTTGTGAAATACAAACTCACCAGTGGAGCTGCTTAATGGGTGCCTCAGAAACATCATTTGAATGAAGACAAGCATTATGAGGATGACAGATGAACTTGGACAGAGATACAGAGACATGTTGAAAGCTTCACAGTATTCCCAGAATCATTATACTATTCTTGATTATTTTTTATAACTGTGCTATCAGATGTATGCCAGATGCCAGTAGTTCTCAATTAAAAAAAAATCCAATGTGTTGCAGAGTGGTTTCAGAAGACGTTTTCTATGTAGAGGAGAAAAGTTGTCATCCATGGTGAATATTTACATTTTATGATGTGAGAGATATGTAGATTAAGAATTTAATTGGGCTTTGCAGACAGATGTTCTATTATATTTTTATATAACTGCAAATTTACTGTCATTGGGATGTAATAATGCCTTTTTGTACTTTTCTATATAAAATAATTTTTAAAAGAAATTTATTTTATTGAATAGGGGACATTGTGATTTGTTAGGAGTATATTATACTCCTATATTATAGGAGTATATTTGTTAGGAGTATATTATATACTCCTTTTAGAAACATATTTGCTTTAGCAGGAAAGTAGTAGGTTTTCTGTGGGTAAGTAAAGTCATAGACGTAAACTCCAAACGAATCAAAGGCCTCAATATAAAACTTGAAACTCAGAAACTGCCAGAAGAAATCATAGGCAGTGCCCTCCAAGATATAAGGGTAGGAAAGGACTTTCTATATCAGACACCAGCTGCTCAGGCACTAAGGTTAACAATCAGTAAGTGGGACCTCATTAAGCTACAAAGGCTCTGTACAGCAAAAGAAACAACCAAAGAAGTGAAGAGGAAATGAATTGAGTGGGAGAAAGTCTTTATTAGCTACACATCCAACAGAGGATTAGTATCCAGAATATACAAAGAACTCAAAAAACAAAGAAACAAGAAAACGACCCAATTAAAAGATGGGCTATAGACCCAAACAGAGAGTTCTCGAAGAAATAAAAATGGCTAAGAAACACTGTAAAAAGTACTCAACATCCTTCGTAATTAGAAAAATGCAGATAAAAATTACTTTAAGATTCAATCTTACCCCAGTCAGACTGGCTAAGATCAAGAGAATGAAAAACACAGAATGTTGGTGAGGATGTGGAGAAAGGGGAAAGAATCCTCATTCACTGCTGGTGGGATTGCAAGCTTGTACAACCACAAGTTGGGAGTGTGGAGAACTCCC
Source organism: Nannospalax galili (assembly GCF_000622305.1). Classification (NCBI taxonomy): domain Eukaryota; kingdom Metazoa; phylum Chordata; class Mammalia; order Rodentia; family Spalacidae; genus Nannospalax; species Nannospalax galili. Next base: position 2,967,075 of record NW_008347189.1, read on the forward strand.
AAAAAACTAAAAATGAATCTATCATATGATTTTGTTATACCACTCCTTGGCATATACCTAAAGGACTCATCTTACTGTAGAGACACCTGTACATCCATGTTTATTGCTGCTCTCTTCACAATAGCTAAGAAATGGACACAAGCTAAATGTCCCTCAACTGATAAACAGATAATGAAGAGGTAGCACATTTACACAAGGGACTTCTACTCAGCAGTAAAAATAATTGAAATTTGAAGGTAAATAGATGGAACTAAGTTAAGTAAAACAAATGTAGAAAAACAAGTAACATATGTTCTCCCTCATTTGTGGATCTGAGCACCAATCCCTTATATGTGAGTATATATCCTGATGTAACACCAGGAGCCAAGAAAATGGAAAGAAAACACAGAGCTAAAGGAAAAGAAAGAACTCAAAAGAGGGAACAGATATTACCAAGGGGGTGGTGGGGAAAATGGGAGTGTTGGGTTGGGAGGAGAGAGGAGCATGCAGGGGGCCATGGTGGGGGAGGAGGGAACTTAGGACAGGGGATGGGACAGGAGGTCAGATGGGAGGGAGAGAGAGTAGAGGTGAATGGATCTTGGGGAAGCCAGAGGGAAGTGTGTTGCCTCCAAAACCCTCTGAGAAATGTACATATGGTACTATGGTGCTGAACATTAGTGCATGTGTATACTGGGGGTTGTATAGTGAGGAACACAGTGCCAGACAGGAGAGACTTATCTTTGAGTGGTTGTTTAGAGTCATTCAAGAGATGCCCCCAAATAACACAGGTTTTGCCAGAGCTCTTGGTTATCTCCCAGAAATGGTTAATGCCCAGAAGATGAGACCCTACTGCCAAAGATAGGACATATTTCAGACATAGGACTTGGAGTAATGGAGAAAGATCTGACCTGGAAGCCTTCTACCTGAAGTTTAGCTCTCATAGAACTGGAGGATACTATGCAAACTGCTAAGGGAGAAAATCAATCAATTGTCCAACTCAGTTCTAAAGCCTAAGAACCACAGTGACCAGTACAGTAAACTACCTCTATTGGTACAATAGTGGTACTGTTATCTGGGGGGTAATCAAGAGCTATCTAATTGAACTTAAAGCTGTCCCAATGGGAGTGAACTCATGGATGGCACTGTAAACACAGCCAAATAACATGGGTGGAGAGGTCATAGATCCTAGAGAAAAATCCTAATTCTGTCCTATTTCTAGAAAAATGAAATTTAATATGGTAGGGGACTGAATGAGAATGTCTCCCATAGGTTCCAAGTGTTTGGACATTTTGTCCCCAGTTGGTGGTGTTATTTTGGGAGGTCTTAGAAGGTGTGGTCATGCAAAAGGAAGCACGTCACTAGGGGTGGGCTTAGAGAGTTCTTAAACCTTGCCAGATCTTGAGTTGCTCCTACATCCTATGCCTGCTTGAAGATGTGAGAACTTAGCTTCCAGTCCTCCTCCAGCCACCTCTGCCATCATGATGAACTCCTGTCCCTTGGAAACGTAAGCTCAAATAAACTCTTCCTTCTATAAGTTGCTTTGGTCAGTGTTTCTATCACAGCAACAGAAAAGTAGCTAATATACTTACCATAAGCTAAATATGGATTTATAGATTTACAGACAAATATACTGTACACCATTAATCAAAGAAGCTTTCTGCAACAGATGGAAGCTACTGCAGAAACTCACAACTGGTCAGACACAGAGAATATACGTCTGAGAGATGCTCAGTCCTAGGTGACACATCTACAGTAGAACTTCTATACCTAAGGCTCATGGAACATAGCAGAACAGGGATTAGAGAGAAAAACTAGTACATCCCTCAACTCTCACCATGAAGCTTCCTTATACAAAGAGTATGATGCACACAAAAGGCCACAACTAGCCAACTTTTAAAGAATAAGAGATTGCAGAGTATGTGTCCCTGAATAGGACTCCTATATAAAAACTCTCCCACCCATGGCTCAGGGACGATTGTGGAAGAGGGGGCAGAAAGATTGTACAAGCCAGGGTTGGTCCATGAACATAGGGAAGCAGAGGCTTTCAGGCCACTGGAAGCTTGCATATATGAACTTGTGACAATGGTGGCATCAAGCATAGAACCCATGTCAACTGAAGCAGACGAGGGTCCAGACTGGAGTGAGAGAAATGGGTGGCAGGTTGGCCCTTATCAGGGAACTACTGGAGACTGCTTGCTACTGGGTGAGGGAGAGTAGGTCTTATCAATGATCTCTAGATAGGCTGACTAGACTTCAATAGATGAATTTGCACCCAAGGACATGTGGGTACAAATGCTTGACTGAATAGGACTTACCATGTGTGGCAGAATACATGACATCTGATAGGGGGAGCATGAATGAGGGAGGAGGTCTGAATTTGATTAAGAACTGTTGTATGAAATGTACAAAAGCTCAATAAAAATTAAAATAAATAAAAACAGAAAGCAAAAGGAAGACAAAAGGAATGTTTCATCGACATAATAATGTTAGTACGGAGATGAAAAATTCAGGTATCTAAGTTCTTACACCTGGATATAGTACAGGTAACTGTTTCACTTAAGACTGATGTGTTGTGAGTTATTGTTTTTAAAAATCTTATTAAGGGCCGGGTGTGGTGGCACATGCCTTTAATCCCAGCACTTGTGAAGCAGAGGCAGCAGGATCTTAGTGAGTTTGAAGCCAGCCTGGTCTACATAGCAAGTTCCAGGCCAGCTAGGGCTACAGGGAAACTTTGTCTCAAAAAGACCAAAAAAAAACAACAACAAAAAAAACAAAAACAAAAAACCAAAAAACCTTATTAAGAAGTAAATTTGTTAGCTGGGTGTGGTGGTGCACACCTTTAGTCCCAACACTTGGGAGGCAGAGGCAGGCAGATCACTATGAGTTCAAGGCTAGCTTGGTCTACATAGTGAGTTCCAGACCAGCTGAAGCTACAGGGAGACCCTGCCTCAAAAAGATGAGAGAGAGAGAGAGAGAGAGAGAGAGAGAGAGAGAGAGAGAGAGAGAGAGAGAGAGAGAGAGATTATGGGGGCTGGAGAGATGACTCAGTGGTTAAGAGTGCAGAGGACCTGGGTTTGATTCCCAGGACCCACATGATGACTCACTATGGTCCTTAACTCCACCAGTACCAGGGGATTTGATACCCTCTTCTGACCTCTGCGGTCATTGCATGGCATGGGTTCTGTATTTACATGCAGGCAATACACTCATTTACATAAAATTAAAATAAAAAGTAAAATATTTAAAAATAGAAGTAAAATTGCCTTTATTTGAGATGGCATTATAATATAGACAGATAGTTTCAAGCAATCCACTAAAAATGGCTAGGAACAATTAGAC
>NW_008347189.1:2970444-2976122 GCF_000622305.1 Nannospalax galili
AATATTAGTACTCAGAAATTATGCAACATTGTTAAAATAAGGATGTAAGCACATAGACACACATGTCATACTTGTGGCTAGACCTTGGGTTTGACAATGGTCTCCTAGATTTGTTACTATAGCATCAGTATCAGAATTTAAAAAGATAAATTGTGTTTTATCACAATTTATCTTTGGTGCTTCACAGGATTCTACCAAAAAGTTAAAAGACAACTCTCAGAATTAGATAATCTATTTGCAAATTATATTCTGGAGATTATATCTAGACTAAAGAAAACCATACAATTTAATAATATGGCAAAATTCTCCCAATTGTTTTATAGATTCAGTCCAACACCTACCAAAATCCCAGCTGGGTTTTTATAAATACTAATCCCAAAATGCAAATAGAAACTGAAGGAATCTAGACCAGCCAAAGCAATTTTAAACAGGAAGAACAGGGCTGGAGAGATGGCTTAGAGGTTAAAAGCCCTGACTACTCTTTCAGAGGACCAGGGTTTGATTCCCAGCACCCACATAAGAGCTAAGAACTGTTCTTAACTCCAGTTCCAGGGGACTACAACACTGTATTCTGACCTCTGCCACATTGCACAACATGGGTGCACTTACATACATACAGGCAATATACTTATACACATAAAAGAAAAAGAAAAATTATATATATACATATATAAAGAAAGAACAAAAATGAAAATTGTACTTTTCAATATTCAGACCTACTACAAAACAATGGTATATGTATGTTTACTTATGACATGCATTCTATATCAATGTATGTCATAATATGTATATTATATGCATATTTGGATATATAACTCTATAGAATAGGATAAAGAGTTCAGAGATTCATAAATAGTCCCATATAATGCCTGGTGTAGTGGCACACACCTTTAACCCCAATACTCCAGAGGCAGAGGCAGGCAGATCTCAGTGATTTCAAGGACATAGTGAGTTCCAGGCCAGCTAGGGATACAGGGTGACTCTGTCTCAAAAAGATAAAAAAAAAAAAAAAAATTACCCCGTGTAATATGGCCAGTTGATTTCCTCCCCTCTCTTTCCCTCTCTTCTCATTTCCTTTCTTTCCCTTTTTCATTTTGACACAAGGTCTCTCTATGTAGCTTCCAACTTGTGATACTCATTCCTCAGTTCCCAGAATGTTGGTTTTACAGGTCAGTTTCACCAGGTCCAATCCGACTGATGATCAATAGGACACCAAGATTATTTAAGAACAAAGAAGTCTTTTCAAAAAAGTTGAAATGGCACAGGAAAATAGAATGAGGTTGAACAGCACTGTCTCATACTCCCCAAGATTAGCTTGAAACGTTCAAAACTGAATGTAAAAGATAAAACTAAAAACATTTTAGATATGAACCACAGTTTTCAAACTAAAGCTTCAATTGTTCCATGGTTTTATCAAGAATTGTGCTAGGCACCATGAGAGATTTAGAGAATTGCAAATTATGGCTCTTGTCCTTGAACAGTTAAATTACAAGAGGTTATTTTATGGTAGAATATCAATGTATGCCCTCCTAAAAGGGAAGTGATAAGGGTAATGAGCGCTCTATTTTACCACATATCATTTCTTTCTAAAGGCTAATCATTATTTTTTACTGATTTTGTTGTTTATAATAAATGAAAATTGTTTTCTGCCTTTCATACTGAATTAAAATTATAAAGATAAAGCTCTGAAACTCTTAGAAGTAAAAAAAGCATAAATCTTCCAGACCTTTGGTTTGACAATGGTTTCTTACATATGTTACTACCAGAATTTAAAAAATAAACTGGGCCTCATCACAACTTAAAACTTTTGTGCTTCAAAGGGCACTATCAGAAAGTTAAAAAAACAACCTTCAGAATGAGATAATTAATTGATCTGCAAATCACATATCTGATAAGATTACATGTAGAATATAGAAAAATCCTACAATTTAACATTTAATAGACATGCAATACCTTTAAAATGAGCAAAGGATATAAAAAGATATACTAATAATCAATAGGCAACTCAAAAAGATGTCCAATATTTTATTCATCAAGGACATGTGATTCAAAGCCACAGAGACATCACTTCATGTTTACTAGGGTAGCTTAGAGTCCAAATATTTATTAATAACAGTGTGGACAGAAATGAAGAAATCAAAACTACGATACTCTACTGGTGGGAATACAAAACAGTGCGGTGAGTTTAGAATGTACGCTTTTCTCAAGAAGTTTAATGTGGAGGGTCATCTGATGGAGCATTCCTATCCCCACAATTATATCAAGAGAAACAGACACATGTTCACACAAAAACTTGTCTAACATTCATAGCAACAACATTCACAACAACCAAAAGATGGAATTAAGCCAAATGTCCATCAATTGACTAATAAACAAAATGTGGTATGTGCATATAATGGAGTATTATGCAACCAAAAATAGTTACGAAGCGCTGATACATGCTACAACATGGATATTTAAGATATGATATTCAAACTTGATTATTAAAAAAAACCTCATACATGATTCTAGTTATATAAAATGTCCAGAATAGGCAAGCGCACCTAGATAGAAATTGGATGAGTGATTGCTTAGGGCTAGGGTTGGGAATCTAAATATACTGGGGAGCAAGTGCAGATAATAACTAAAGTGTGTAGAGTTTCATGGGGGCTGATAAAATATTCTGAAACTGATTATGATGATGGACAATGTGTGAATATGCTAAAAACTATTACATGATACACTCTAACTTTGCAAATTACATGATATGTAAATTTTATTTCAATGAAATTGCTCCAGTAAAAGTACTTAAGGAGCAATGTAGTTCTGTTCTTCTAATACTAAACATCCAGTCCTTTTGCCATGTAGCTTTCAGTTAAACTTGTGCAAACAAGGTAAAACCATAGCCTGTTTTTGAAGAAGATTTCATTTTGTCTGGGTGAAGAGGTGCTCTATGCACTTTTAAAATACACTTAAGCTTCATTTGTTACTTATTAGCATTGTGAAGCTGTGGCTGAAAAGGTCAAGGGATGTGAAATAGGAGAACACATTCTTTGCCGTTCTTTTCTTTTTAAAACAGGTGCACTCTATCCTCAGAAACAGTTGGTGTAACCCCTAGAACCAATTTTTTTGGTTGTTGAAATGTCAGTAGAAAAGACTATTTTCAGAAAGTATTCTCTTGCTAATGAATTATCCACTTACAACTCATTATTCTTAGCCGGCTAAGAAAATAATTGTAGGGCATCCTACCAGAATCCTCAAGAGCTGGTGTGAGAGCCAATTCTTGTTTCTCTTTGCTTGTGAGTCTTTCTACTTAATAAATCTAAAAAATGTGTTAGTCACAGAGGTTTGGAGTCTGCCTTTCTAAAGCTGTGTTTTAAGTGAGCTCTTGCATTTCTTAACCAGAATTTCCCTCCTCTTTGCCATCTTTCACCCTGTGCTTTTCCAGACCTAAAATGTCAAAGTGTCAAGCAGATTGAATTACAGTTGGAGCACTGAGTTGGTGGAGAATGAATCCATGCTTTTAGCAAATTTGCAGTTGTATTATTTTTAAAGACAATGGACTTTTAATAAATGATTCGTTGAATTTGGTTCTCTGTTCTAGTTAATCACTGTATTTAGATAAAATATGTGATGCTGTAAAATAGAATCAGCACAGGCCATTGCTAAGGAGCCTAGATATTTTTTAGTAGGCTAGAATAATTCTTTTTAAGGAAAGGGTTTTTGACCCTTGTTTACTTTAGTACAGGATTTGTGTGTGTGTATCTGGGCCAAAGAGGCTAAAACACTTCCTCTCACCTTTTTAGGTAAAAGATAAGAATGACTCTTTTCTCTGTCTTTTTTTTTTTTTTCTCAACGTAAGGTCACAAGCACAGACATTTTGTTATGCCTCTTAGAAGAAATGGTAACACAGTTACTTACACATACACAAAGACACAGTGATGTGAAGGACATTGCTCCTGTAGCTTTTAACTTTGTTTTCCCAACGCCCTTCATGTATTTGATCAGGGATCCACATAGCTAGGACTATAACTTAATGTACTGATGAATGTGGATCAGGAATACATAGGGTTACATGCTAGAAAAGCAACTGACTGGGAATCAGGATGCTGGGCTTCTGTCACTGGCTCTGCCACTTCTGACTCTCTCCTCTTTAGTGTTTATTCTGGATACCATTTCTTTCATTGAACAGGTATTTTAAAGCCTATACCATATGTAAAATACTGTATGGATGTGTAAGCTTATTGGATCTTAGTCTCTTCATCTGTAACATGAAATATGAAATATGAACTCTAAATATGACTCTTCTGATAAGAGTCAGAGAAAAAGACATTAACATATCTTACTGTTACAATACACGTCTACTCCCTAAACTAGAATTTCATTCATATTTTCACAATTCTCAGTACAATTCTTTCTCATTGATATGCTCCATAATTTTATAAGTTGTGTTCATCATAACTAAATCGTCTTAAGCTAAACAATGCCATATTTCTCCTTTGAGCTCCTTTTTTTCCCCTTTTCCTTTCCTCTTTCTCCCTCCTTCTCCTCCTTGTTGTCTATCTCCTCCTCCTCCTCTTCCTCTTCTTCCTCTTCCTCTGCATTACTGAGGATTGAATCCAGGGCCTCATGCATATTAGACAAGCAGCCTGCCAATGAGCTATATTGTAGTCTTCTTTACACTTTGTTTGAGACAGAATCTCAGAAAGTTGTCCAGGCTGGAAGCGTGAACTCACTCTGTACCCTAGATAGTCCTGAATTTGCCATTCCCCTGCCTCATCTTCCAAATAACTGAGATTGAAGGTTTACACCGCTGGGCATAACCCGAACACTGCTTTGAGTAAAAAGTTTGTGTGTGTGTGTGTGTGTGTGTGTGTGTGTGTGTGTGTGAGAGAGAGAGAGAGAGAGAGAGAGAGAGAGAGAGAGTGAGTAGTATGATGACAAGGCTCTTAAGGTTCAGATAGCCCTGCCCCCTCACCAACAGGATCTAAAGGACTTCTCATGCTCCTGAGAAAAGGGAACCAAGCTGATAAGCACCTTGGTCTTTGAAGTCAAGAGAAGCAGACTTTTCTCCACTGTTTGGCCAACGCAGCAGGCTTCCCCTTTGATCTCTAAAGAGGACAGGTTTTAACAGTCCCGCTCTCCCACTCCCTCCCACAACTTAAAAAAAATACATCTCCCCGCCTTCTGCAGAAAGCAGAAGCCTCCCCCCTTAAAAATACCCATTTCCTTGCCTAGAAGGGAATCTGTCCCATGTGTTCCTTTGCTAATAAACTCTGCTCTCTCCTGATCAACCCTATTCGTCATACGGCTGCTATTTTATCTATCAAAGGTCACCAGCTGACATATGGTATATTGTTACAATTGTGGAATGACTGGAAATTCCTTCTATTCTGTATAGAAAGGGGCTATTTTCTCATATTGAAAGAGATTTGATTCTATGCAATCATCTATTTGTTCCCCTTTGCAAGAAAAAGAATGACCAGATACACCTGGTTTCTGTGGTGGTAGCCCAGTAGTCATGTTCTTGACTGCAGATGCATATATATCAGGGACATGAAGCATCTTATAAAGTGCCATGTAGCACTGCTTATGGATTCTTCAATCTGCTTCTTTATGGTGGGAGATGGAGTACAGAAATAGCTTCTATCATCTTTCCCCTCATTTGTTCCCCCCCAATGAAAGTTCAAGCAAGAAAG
>NW_008347189.1:2976169-2984712 GCF_000622305.1 Nannospalax galili
CCTGTAACCTTCTCTGCTACGCTCTGGGTATCCAGGGCCCCAGAATTCCCTGTCAACAGGGGCTCTATGAATCCCATTCTCACTGCAAGCATATGTACTCTGGCTGAAGGATGGTCAGGACAGGGACTGGGGACAGGTATGGGAACCACAGATGAGAGGAAAAGGGGGAGTGGGCTCTAGGTTATGCTAATATTGGAGCTAGACTTGGAGTATTAATAATTTGTTATATATATTTCTATGACTGCCCCCTTGATTCTTCAAGAAGCAAAGATAGAAGGTATGTATTTGTAAATCAATTTAACTGAAAGTCCTAAAGAAAATATTTTTAATTGGTTAAGATCTCCCTTGGGTTACTGCTGCCACTCCTTTGTGAATTCGTCATCCTATTAGAGTTTAATTTTAACACTAAAAACAATCATACCATATTCTCACATTTAGTCCTGGTTTCTTCTAATCCCCGACTTCGTTAGGTTATATTACCTGGCCCATGCTTCGTCCTTGGGTTTTTCTCTTCTGTTCCTGATCCAAATCAGCAAAAATTCCATTTGTTTCAGGAAGTGCTGTGCTGTTGTAAGTAGCTTAATTAATTAACTGCATCTTTGATGATCCATTTACTAATTTATACGCTCTTTCTTGCAGACAACAAGAAGTTTAATCATATTTAAATCCAAGCTTGCTCAAAAGGCAATTAGGAGGAAAACAAAGTCTCCAGTAAGACAGAAACTCAAGTTGTCCAGGTCTCTGGGAGATTTATCCTCGAGGTTCAGAATTGATCCTGCCCCCTCTTTGTGGGCTTGGATTTTTCTTATTCTGATTAGAGTTGCATTGCTTCTGTTATCTTCACTGCTGAGCAATTAAGAACCCTTCCCCTTACTGAGTAGATCAACTTTTAAAGATACATTTTTTTTTCTTTCTAGATGCTAAAGTATAACAAAAAGAGATAAACTGATTAGAAGAAACACAAAAGCTTTGCTTACCAAGTGCTGTTTAGTTATCACACAGTTGTTGAAATCTTAAGAAGCCTCAGGTTTTCAGTAATCATGTAAGACAATTATTTCAGTAGAAATAGGTGGGATGGGGGCTAAAAGAGTTCAGATTCAAAACAACATAGTTACTTTAAGGAGCAATGCTAATGATCCTTGGCTGGAATTTCAGGTAGGTTGCCAGGGGAGTTTTGGCTGTCAGGCTGTCAAACCACACTGTTATGACTCCAACTGTGGGAAAAGCTGATCCTGCAGAGAAACCTAGGCAAAAGAGAAGCAGGGACTGGATCTTGCTTTCCTGCTAGGGAGCTGGGGAGACTTAGGCAGGAGCACCACCCACAGGAAGCTGGGCTAAATGCTTCACTACTCAAACAGAGGTTAAGCCATATAGTGTAGGACAAAAACATACATCCCAAGGTCAGAAACAACAATTCAAGTTTGTACCTGGGGAATATGGTACAGAGCACCAAGATCAGACTAAATGTAACAGAGTCAGACTTCATCAGTAACTGAAAGGTTGGACATTGGCTGAGGTGCAGGTCAGCTGGTTCTGGCCTGAGGGTCCTGAACAGTGTGACTGTCATTTGCTATCTTGGGTACAGACCTTGGGGATCAATGAATAACACAACTTAAAGACCAGAAAACAAACAAACAAAAAACAAAACAAAGCAGAAAGCAAGGCCGTTGTTTTATGAATCTCATTTCTTCCAATTAGTTTCAGTATTTAACTGTGACTTGAAGGAAGTTGTAATTTGTTATCAAAGTCCTTCAAACGACAAAGTAGGATGCAAAGAGATTACGGGTCCCAAGTAAGTAAATATTAGAAGTAGAATTAGGCCTTGGTTTTTCAAAGCCTAAACCCAAACTATGTACCTATTAAATGCTGACTTCAGATTGTTTAAAACACTTAAATACTTAACAATTGTCTTAAATACCTTCTGTCAGTGTCCAAAGACCTACTTAAAAATCACATTAGCCTAGGGGCTGGGGAGATGGCTCAGTCAGATAAATACTTGCCACACAAGCAGAAGGACCTGCCTTTGATAATAGATTACCGCTTCCTTCAAGTCATAGTTAAACAGTGAAGCTAACTGGAAGAAATGACCTGACTTTGATCCCCAGAATCATAAAAAAAGCACAGTATAGTATTGCACACCCCTGCAATTTCAGCATTGGGGAGGCGAAGACATGAGGTTCCTGGGGCTTGATGGCTAGCAGTCTAGTCAAATAAATGAGGTTCCAGGATCAGTAAGACACTCTGTCTTAAAAAATAAGGTGGAGAGTGATTTAAGACAACTGACATCAACCCCTGGCCTCAACACACATGTGCACACGTGCACACACTCATGAACAGGTATATATACACACACATGCACATATATACACACACAAAATCACATTAGCCTAAAAAACCTGATTAACATTGATTAAGCTATGGAGGAACAGTTAGACTTGAAATTATATACATCCCAATGGTCAATAAATTGTATAAATCTATAATGGAAAGCAGGCAAATATTTGATAAAATTAATATAATTCTTCATTCTTGAATAATTAGGTAGGTCAAACTTCCAGAAATCACCATGTATTAATTTTATCTTTATGTTTTCACCTGTTTTAAATTAGTAGATTCTTCCTGATTATTTGTAAACTGTAATTACTTGAAAACTTTAGATGATTTAGGTTGATTAGAATGATTGTCAACAGTCACATTGTTCTGGATTTTTTTCTTTACTATAACAGTGACTTGAAAGGGTTACTGGATTTTTAATTGAAGTTACAGGACTTAATTGAAGGGATAATATTCTTAAAATATATTTTAAGAATTCAAGAATTGACTCTATAGTACATGTACACTTTTTGGAATATATAATGCACAGAGAAACATTACAAAAAAACAGGGGTAAGTAACTTTTACTCTCTAGTGGTTATGAAGAAAGGTCCTCAAAGTAGTCTGCAACCTATTTTTATTGTTATCCTTTTCCACAGCTCCTCAAACTCCAATAATTGGCTCTCAAAACAAATCGTAAAAGTGAGGAAGAAAACTTACCATACATATTTCATTACACATGATGTCATAGAGGAAACCTAATTTATCATTGCTAATGCCTTTAGTTATTGACAAAGATACAGATAGAGTCTCACTCTAAAGCTTTGGCCTTATTTCTGTCACAGTGTCCCTGAGAACCACTGCATATGTGACTACCCTGGTCACCTTCTGACTCTGTGTTCTATCATACAAATCAGGACCACTACCAGTGATGTGCCTAGGGGAAAGTCATCCTCAAAGAAGTTAAAGATCTAACGACAACAATGAATTAAAAAAAATAAGATGTGGACTGGTGATTCTATTTTTGAATATTAATGTGATAGTAGATGTTCTGAGTGGTCATGAAAAAGAGCACATTTAGAGAGAAAGATAAGAAAATCAGAAGAAACAACTGTGCATCTTTTAGCAGGGCCATATAAGGACATATTTGTTTATATCTACTTATATACTTACAGTGCTTACTGTTGAGACCCAGTAGAAATAGTTACTCTTTAAAAAAAAACTTTATTTTTATGTATACATGTCTGTCTATATGTATGTATGACACATGTGTCAGTGCCCTGAAAACCATAAGAGGAATCAGATCCTCTGGCGCTAGAGTCAGTTGTAAGCCACCTGACATTGGTCCTGGGAACAGAATTCTGGTCCTCTGCAAGAGAAACAAGAGCTCTTTACTGAAGGCCATTTCTCCAGTCTCTACTGTTTTCTTTTTTTAAAAAATATAATTTCCAAACTTACATTTTTCCCCCAGAGGATAGGCTTTCTTCAACCACCAAAAAAAAAAAAAACAAAAAAAACAAAAAAAAACAAAATGAGGCCAAAGTCATTTGCATTGTTTAAAGATGTGAGATCCTAGAACATGTTTGGATGTTGTCAGGAATGATTTTGGGGAGTAGGAGAAAAGGATGACCCAAGGAGAAAGTGTGTAGCTCAGGAAGAAGCCCTTGAGGAATGGAGAGGTGATGGTGTCCAGAGCATTGAAGGATAGACATCTTGTTGGAGGAATACATACCTTACACCTACAGAAAAGGCAGAGGATATCAGCATAGGTACAGAAAATTAGTGGACTAATTAACAGGAGGATGGCTGATACGCCTGAATGTCTGAATTAAGCATGGGGTAAGATCATCACTTGGGAGGAACACATGTAGGTAAAGATGTAGTAGGTAGATGGACAGGGGTGAAAGGTGAAATTGCAGGGTGATGAAGAGGGGGAGGGGAGGTAGGCAGCAGTTTTAATAAGAATGAACATGTGAAATGGCATCTTGTTTTTATAACAAGAAACCAAATATACCAAGATAGGATTGGAGTACTGCGAAAAATGGTGAGATTCGAGGTACTTTAGTAAAATCAGTGCTTTCTTGCATAAAAGCATATGATCAGAGAAAACTGTATCATGTCTCTTTCGTCTGGGCTATTTAGGCCAGCCCCAAACCTTTAGTGAACGTTTGTTAAAATATCACGGTAGAATTCTGAAGCTAGCTATAACTTATTATTTTCTAGATAAAATTGTCTTTTTTTTCTTTATTTTTTTATGTGTATGAGTTCATTGCCTGCGTGTTTGTAAATGTACTCGTGTCATGCAATTCCCACGGAGGTCAGAAGAGGGCATTGGATTCCCTGGAACTGGAGTTATGGGAGTTGGGAACTGAACCTGGGTCATCTCCAAGAGTAGTCAGTGCTCTTAACCACTGAGCTATCTCTCCAGCTCCAAGATGACAAAATTATTTCTGATTGATTTCTTAAGTTTAAAAAAATGTATGTGTGTGCATGAGAGAGAGAGAGAGAGAGAGAGAGAGAGAGAGAGAGAGGGAGAGAGAGAGAGACCCAGCAGCCCCACTGATAAGCCATGGTCCCACCTCCTTCCCATGAGCTGCAGAAGGAGTCAAGCCCATTAAGGGGCAGGGCTATGGAGATATAAACCAGGAAAACCATGAGACTGCCCTCTTGCCATTTTGTGTGGCTGTTGGAAACCACCAGACTTATGTTTGGATGTGGACTTTCAAGCACAGCCGTGAATGGGATAGTTGCCATTTTTGGAATAGAGCTGGAGGGGGTGTGTGGCAGCTCCTCAGTGGGGCAGAGCCACCACCCTATTGAGGAGGGCCAATGCCAAGAGAGAAATGAGGTGGAGGGAGATGGATGCTGCGTGCATTTCAAACATGGAAAAGGAAAATCCTATGAGAAACTGTGTTTTTGTAAGTCACCCCCCCTTCCAAATGTCATATAAACTATGCAAAATCCAAATAGGATGCCTTATATCGGTTTATCAATGCACATCAGGACTGGGAGACTCTGAGTGGGCTTGGGTCTCCCAGCAAAAAGGGAAAGATTTAGTGAAACAGTGTGTGTGTGTGTGTGTGTGTGTGTGTGTGTGTGTGTGTAAGAGTATGTGCACCTGAGTTCAGCTACCTACAAAGGCCAGAAGAGGGCATCAGATTCTCTGGAGCTGCCATTACAGGTGGTTTTGAGTCACCTTACATGGGTACTGGGAACCAAAATGCAGTCCTGTGCAAGAGTAATACTTAAATCACTTAGCTGTCTCTCTAAATACTCCTTTTGATTTCTTAAAATATATAATTCTCAAATCCTAGTATGTCTATTTTTCATATAAAGAATCGATTTTCTCATATATGTTCCATTCTGTATGCCGGATGTATTATCATAAAGCTTACAGATCTTTATCAGTTATTTACAGATTTTTATGAACCAAACTTGCTTACATTACCTCATTCTTTTCCTTCTTTCAATCAGCTACTAGTATAGACCCTCTGTCTCCCATTCCTAAATTAGAAGAGCCCCAAATTGAAGGACCAGGATTATTTTTCTTGCACATTGAGGGTCTAGCACCATGCATGCATGAGTCTTTGATTGTCTTAAATTATTGCTGAAGTGAATAAATTTTACTTTTGCTTGAGTAAGTTAGAAGCAGGCAGATAGGCGGATAATTCATCTGTAGTAATATTTGATGTCGTGCTGTAGAGCTGAGTCCAAAGGGGGTAATAACTCTTGATAAAATTGGCATCATTTTATTTATTGCTGCTTTTAGAAAGGCTTGTGATCTTAATATTTTTGTTTTTCCTTTCTGCAGTGGGTTAGTTGTGACTGACATTATATTATTACCATGGCTGCAGAAGTACTTGAAGACCCGATGAGCTCTGACAAAGTACTCAGAGGCTAAAATGAAGATGCTAGTTTAAAATAGACCAGGCCTTTCCTCTTAGGAATTCTATAGAGGTTGCTGCGTATTTTAGAGGTGCTAAATATACTCCTCAGAGAGGCGACTTGTTTCTGCCTCATCTCTGGGGCTTTAAAGATGTCACTTTTTATTTTCTCCTGAAATTTCATCTGAGTTTCTTTTTCATTATCAAGTCAGTGCCTCATTAAGTACTTGCAAGTTTTCCTTGAAAACCAACCACATCATTGTATTTCTTATTTTGAGCGAGTAAAAGTTTGATCAGAATGAAAATCAGATTCTTGCTTGAGGGTATAATGTGTCCTGAACTTGAAATCAGTCTCTTGTCTGTACAATTCTTTCCCTGAAATGTTTTTGAATCCATCTCCCTACAGCTACTCTCAAATTCAGCATCTCCTTCCCTTCTGTCTCCTGACCTAAGAAGTCTTTTGGCTGTCGCTGCAACCATTTACTGCTGACCAGAAAATCTTTCAAACTATACTGTGAAGATTAGTTCTTTTCAAGCACCCCTTTGGCTTCCTTCTGCTTGGAGAGTATGATGAGTTCTTAAGTGGACAAGACACAGTACAGCCTGTTTTCTTGTTGTGCTCTAACTTTTTCCTTCTCTCTTGTAAACATCCTGCATGATCATCAGCTTGACCTGATCACTCTTCTCTAAACATCTTCTGTTTCCTTTCCTTGATATGTTAGCACATATACTTTGTCCCCCTGCATATTTGCCCAGAGTCCCAGTTCTCTAGCCTTTAAACTATCCTTAGATCCCTTGTTACAAATAAAGTTTCACTTTTCTCAGTTCAAATCTTGCTCTGGCTTTTTTTATTACACTGATATTGCTAAGTCCTTTTCTAAAACTTAGGTGTTAAAATTAAATTTATTGTAACACAGAGTAGTAACATTCATCTAGAAGCTTAAAAAATGAAGAATAAACAGGATAGGAAAACAGCAAATTCAGCAAATACTTTGGAGGAACAACTATGCTTCATCACCATATTACAGGCTGTGAATACAGTGGGGATAAGCACAGTCTCATTTGAACAGACCCTGTGCTGTCTTGAATGAGGATGTCCTCAGGCACAAATATTTGAACACTTCATCCCCAGTTGGTGATGCTGTTTGGGGAGGCCAAGGGATCTTCCTGGAGGAAGCACTCGATTGAGAGTGGGCTTTGAGAGTTTGTAGCCTAGTCCCTCTTCTAGTTAGCTCTCTGCTTATGTTTGCCTCTCTGCTTGCTGTTTGTGGTTAGATGTGAGTGCTTAGCTTCCCTCTCCAGATTGAGGCTGCTTGCTGCCATGCCTCTCAATCATGATGGACTCTTATCTCTCTGGAACCATAAACCCAAATAAACTCTTCTTAAGCTGCCTTAGTAATTGGTGTTTTGTCACTGCAACAGAAAAGTAATGAATACAGATTTTGATGACTGTAAATGTGTAGCAAATACTGTATTTATAAGCCAACTCTTCCTAACAAATGGAATGCATGTGAGTTATCAGAATGTGCTTATAAGAAGACTAAATTCTGTGTCTCTATCTTTCTATATATACCTCAATGTATGGAAAAAGTATATATTGTGAAGTAATGTTCTAGGCATCAGAAGCACCATGCTTGAGACCCACTAGCAAAAAATATGGTGGTACCTTTGAAAACTGAAAGCTATTGGGTATGGTTGGAACATGTAAGGTGTGCACAATATCAGGTGCCAAATGAGGGCCAAATTGTGGAAGTTCTGCCAGGTATAATCGTGCACACCTTTAATGTCAACAATTTGGGAGGCAGAGGTAGGTAGATTTCTATGAGATTGAGGCCAGCCTGGTCTACAAAGTGAGTTCCAGGTCTGCTGGGATTACAAGGAAACCCTGTCTCAAAAACAAAACAAAGAACCCCACCCCCTAGAAAACTCCAAACAAACAAACAAACAAAAATAATACAAAAAAAAGTGGAAGCTCTTGCCAATCAGATTAATAAAATAACATAGAACTGCACTTTATCTTAAGGGTCATGGAATTATTAATGAAAGTTTTTAAGAAGAGCACCATGAAATCAAACTGGTGTGTTTGAACAGTCTTTCTGACTTCTCTCTTCCATTCTAAAGAGTGGATGAGAGTAGGGGCCAAAGCCCCCCTCCCAAAAATATAATGCCAGTTTATGAGTCAGACTTTGTCTTAGGCAAGGAAACAATTTCAATGAGTTGGAGAGGCATAATAGTCTATGAAGCATGAAAGTATCTTTCTAAAACATAGGATTTATATTTAAGGGGCAAGGAGGATGGGGGAGAGAGAGGGGAGAGAGAGAGAGAGAGAGAGAGAGAGAGAGAGAG
>NW_008347189.1:2984724-2995363 GCF_000622305.1 Nannospalax galili
TGAATGTACACTAGGGAGGGGAAATACACATTTATGTATGTTACACACTTAAGTACTGTCTTCTAGGCAGTTTGGAATTGAGGTTTAGAGCTCAGGAGAGGGGCACATCTATACAGATCAGAGAACCACAAACATGTAGCGCAGTTAGTGTGGATGAGAACTCCAAGTAACAGGAATGTACAGCAGTAAAAGGTCTGCCAGGCACCTCTGAGACTCTACACTTTAAAAATGTTAGGGGGAAGAGAATCTATCAAAGGAAATTGAGAAGAAATAGCTAATGGAAAACCAACCACTTTCAGGGAACAATAAGATGATGGAAGTCATAGGAGAGAACCTTGACGAAAAGGAAGCAGTGACAACATGACATTCTGAGGGGAGGGTGGGGGGGGCAGGGAGTGCTCAGGGAGAGAAAGAGGGAGAGAGGAGATGAATTAACAATATGAGAGAAGATCAATGAAGTTAAGAATCCTAAGAGAGAGATCAGCGCAGAGTGAAGGTATAGAAAGTGGTAAATTTCTTCCTCTGAAGTTGAAGCACAGGGAAGAAGCAAAGACTGGTATGAATGTGAGTGCACCTGCATGATGGGATGCAGGAAATCCAATCTGGTACCCTACTTTCTATAAGAGTAGGAGTTAAGTTTATCTGCTTTGAGACAGGAAGATAGAGAAAATATAAAAGCAATTTACAAAATAAAATTAAATGATGTTTTCTGAGTGTTCAGACTCCCAGTGTGAGTGCTGTGTAGCTTGATTTCTAAGTGCGCAAAGAGGATAAGAGGATTTTTAGCAAGATTGTTGGTAATATCTCACAGGGCCACTGGAAGCCCGACGTCTCAGTTGGAGCTGAGTGTCGTGGTCAGACCCATCAACTAGCACACAGTATAGTAGGTTTTACTCTTTATCAGCCATTGATAATTGGTCAATTTCACTCCGATCTTATATTGTTTTTCTTCAAAACTAATTCATGTTGCCAGATATTGAAGTGGGGCAAAATTCATGAATTATGATTCATGAACACTATGTCTCCATGACTGAGAAGAAGTGGAACCAGAACTCTAATGCACTGTGATAACTGAGACTATGTAGAAGTCTAGTGATCTCATCAGAAGAAATAGCTTAAATAAATTCAGTGTCATCATTATTGCCAAGTCCAAAAACCTCTCCTTGCCTCATGATTAAGCAATAACTCTCATCTGCAATCACAGACACTTAATAAGCAGTTGGGCAACAGCAGACACAAATCTCTTATCATTAGAGTGAGCATATGTTTTTCTTTCCTATGATATGGTAATGTATTAAGTTCATCATAATGGGACCTCAAGTTCTTACTCAGAGTGTTTAGCATTTATTAACGTTAATAAGGAGGCATTCTGCTTACTGCCATGTCAACATACCAAACTGTTTCTTCCCGAGCTTGCATGATATATTGCTAAGCATTTGGGAATAGAAAAAAAAAGCAGCTTAATTTGAAATCATCTTTCTTTAGTGAGTAAAGTATAAAGCCTGCTTATGTCAAAGAAATGCTTATGCTTGCTTTTGCCTATGTCTTCTATTTTTATATTATGTCTTTCTTTACTCAGTAATTAAGCTAAATATGGCATGTATTTTGTTACTCTTACATATGTTTCCTCTCTCTTACATCTTGGAATTTTGTTGTGAATATATATAATCCTTGCTTGTCTTTTGGCAATGAATGGACTTTCTGGGATTGGTACTAAATTTCAGGATTCAATACTTAAAAGTCCCAAACTTGAAGTAGGAAGGCATGTTATACAAAATAAATTATTTCTTGACCATAACAAAAACCTGACAACAGGTCAGAGACTTGCTGAAGCTCATTAATTTTGTGGTTGCCGTTGTTTCATGTGATTTCTCAGGCACAGCTCTGAAAGTGTTTTTGAATTTAAATTGAAAACTTAGAAAAATACCAGGTTTAGGTTAGGTTTGCAGTAAGGTTAGCCTTTCTGTATAGAACAGGCTAAGTTTATTTTTTGCACTACTACTAGAGAAGTTAATTGTTGAAAACCACTATCAGTATTTAGAGTAGAAAGGCATTATTAGACTTGTTAACTGAAAATACTTTCATGACTGTTTCAGTTTAGATGATTTGGGGAATCATTTCACAAAAGAGCTGCCAAAAAATGCACAACTGTGCTGAATCATATCAGAACGGTATGTAGACAAGGAAGAGCTTGCATTCTAGCAACACAGAGAATGGTCCTTGCAATCAGACTGCCATAGTTTCATGAACATTCCCTAGGTACTTATTCTTTCTTGAAAGTGATAAAATGTTGATGTGGGAGGATGTCAAAATGAATGTAGTGCACATAAGTGCTCAGAAGACTTGAGCAGTATGCAGCAGACATATTCCATGCCTGAGGCCATCCTTATTAGAGTCTCTCTTGTCAAGGACATGGGTGTTCTTTTTCATAAACACTTCAACCTAGCATTCAATTTTCCCCCAATTTTCTTCTCTGTGTAGTCCAGCTTCCTTCCCCTACAGTCCTTACTGCACCCCTCACAACTGTTAAGCTGTTGCTTCATCCTATACAGAATTTGGTATTTCTTGCCATCACATCATGGAACATGCTATCCTTTTTTCTCCTTATATTTGTTTCAATCCCCTTTTGGTATCACAAATTGACATTTCTTTTATTTTTATTATTATTTATTTATTTTATAAAATATTTTATTTATTTTTATTTTATGAGTGTATTGCTCAAATATGTGTAAGTGCACCTGTCTCATGCAATGACCACAGAGGACAAAAGAAGGCACTGGATTCCCTGGAACTGGAGGAACTGGAATTACAAATGGTTGTTAGGGTTCTGGGAACTGAACCAACATCCTCTGCAAGAGCAGTCAGTGCTCTTAACTGCTGAGTCATCTCTCCAGTCCCAACATTTCTTTGATTATAAGCAACTTTTGTATTTAATTTTATATGACTCTTTAAAACCTCTCTGCTTTCTCTTTGTGTGAGAAAAGGGCCATTGCTATTTTCTTCACCTGGAATTTGAGCCAAGTCATTTAAATTCATTCTTTCTCCATATTGAAGATAATACCATGCTACTTTCCTAGTGAGTTTCTTTGCTGTCAGAATTAAATGAGATAAGGTATGCACTGTATGTAGAATGAAGCTGGCATGTACTAGGGTTCTATTAAATATTATTACACTAAAGCAAGCATTCATATTCTTTGCACATAAGTGGCTGAAACTTTTCTGAACTTTCTCTTGTACTCAGTACACTGAATAATGCCTCTTTCAGGAAGGCCTCATAGAACACAAAGGCTAACTCCCTTACCAATTAGAATGTTTTAAAGTCACGTGGATTTTGTCTCCATTTTTTTTTTAAAGATTATTATTTCCATAGCTTTTGGGGTAATTAGGCAGTGTCAAGTTGTTGGATTCTGTATTTATTTATTTTTATTTATTTATTTATTATGCATGTGTGTGCTTGCATGTCTCAACACATATGTGGAGGTCAGAGGACAACCTGTCCTGGAACTCACTATGTGAACCAGGCTGGCATTGAACTCACTGAGATCCACCTGCCTCTGCCTCCTGAGTGCTGGGATTAAAGGCGTGCGCCACCACGCCCAGCAGGATTCTATCTATTTTAATAAAGATATTATCTGATGAACAATTTTGGGTCTTAAGCAGTCTTAACATGCAGGGAAAGCACTCATAAATGTTGCTACTATTATTATTACATGTGCTGTGGTTTTCTGTTTTTAAATTTAATGATTAAACTGCATTTAAAAATAAGGCCTCAAATGACTTTTAAAGCATTTCAAAATATAGTCATTAAATAAGTTAGTAATATCATAGAGATGACTTTATACACCAAAATTTTGCATACCCATGGTTTCTGATTGTTTAGATGAATTTTAAAAATTGTGTGGTCTCATGTAAATTTAGGCAGACAATAACCCGGCATAGAGAACTGGGAAAATGAGCAACAGACCTCAATCTTTTCTGAAGAAATGTTGGCAACTGATTGCTGTTAGATGAAGAAGAGCTCATCTTCCTAAAACAAGGGCCTCTAGATAGGCTGACTAGACTTAGTGGACAGACTTGCATGGGGAATGGTTGGGGACACTGGGAAACCCAGTGGGCCTTAACAGGGATAACTGAGTGTATGGGCTCCAGTGGGAGGGTGGGTGGCTATGGGAGGGTGCCAGATGGGACAGGGGTATAAAGATGATTAAGACTGTTTGAGCTGTTCTGTATGAAATACACAAAAAATTCAATTATAAAATTTTTAATAAAAAAGAATTAAATTAGAAAAAAAATGTTGTAGGCTAGCCAAAAGTGAAATATGTTACCACCTGTTTTCATAAAAAAATTCAGCACATCTCAGGCTGGAGAGATGGCTACGCGGGTAACAGCACTTACTGCTCTTATGATGAACTGGGGGTTCAGTTCTCAGCATGCACATGGATCAAGAGTCCCTCTTCCAGCTTCTGTGGGCGCCTGGGGTACGTGGTGTGCTTACATACATTCAGGCAAAATAGTCATATACTTAAATTCTTTTTAAATCTTGAAAAAAAATTAGCACATTTCTGAAAATATTTTAAATTAGTTTGTTAAACGCATAGAAAGCAACCAGGATAGGCATAGCACTGTATTACACATTAATTCTCAAGGATTTAAAAACACTAAAATCCTAAAATGAGTTCCGGTTTGTTCAGCTTCTTGTGGGATCAATTTACACCCGTACTTCATAGAGGAAATAATTTCTCTTAAAGGAAAACAAATATATTTACAAAAATCTTTACTTTCTAATTGTTCACAGATATTTCATCCCTAAAACATGTTATTTTTTATCCTACGTGTATGAGTGTTTTGCTTGTATGCACATATGTATGTGCACCAAACATGTGCATGCAAAAGCCTGGTACGCTATCCCATCCCAAGTAATCAGCCCTAAACACAGGTGCATGCGAGAACCACAAATTGGACACGGTGCATCATATATACTTAATATATATTACATATTATACATATATATGCATAAGCATATAAATGCAACAATAATAAAAAAGAGGACAAGAAATTGAGAGGGACTGAGGAGGACATGGGAGCTGGAAAGAGGACTGGGAGGGGTAGAAATGATGCAATACAATGTTCATGTATGGTATTTAAAAAAAAATAAAATTAACGACCCCCAAGAAACCAGGGGAGTGGGGGCTTGCATATCTTTCCCAGGTGTGAACTCCTTCTCCGGTTCCAGGTTGAGGTGCGGGAGTAATTAGAGCCGAGGTCCCGGGAGTGAGCGGAAGCGTCTCTGGGACCAACCCCGCCCCAACTGCCGGAGCCGGGGTGCAGCGTCTGCCCAGCGCGCAGCTTCCGTCGCTGGGGACGCGTTGCCAGCGGCGGCCATGGACCAGGACAAGGGGCTGACGGCCGTGGATAACATCGTCACGCAGTTCAACACTTACGAGGACTTCCTGGACTCGCAGATCACCACGGTGGACCTGTACTACCTCGAGGTGAGCCCCAGGCCGCTTCCGGAGCCTCTGCTGTGGGCGCGACCGCCCCCTGCCGGGCCGGGGACCCAGGGCTCTGCACTCGCCCCACACCGCCCCCAGGGTCCTCACAGACCGCACACGTCCTCACAGACCCGCACACGCCCTCACAGACCCGCACACGCCTTCACACGCTCCTCACAGACCCGCACACGCTCCTCACAGACCCGCACACGCTCCTCACAGACCCGCACACGCCCTCACCAGACCCGCACACGCTCCTCACACACCCGCACACGCTCCTCACACACCCGCACACCCTCCTCACAGACCCTCGCACACGCCCTCACAGACCCTCGCACGCCCTCACAGACCCTCGCACGCCCTCACAGACCCGCACACGCCCTCACAGACTCGCACACGCCCTCACAGACCGCACATGCTCTCACATGCTCCTCACAGGGACCCGCAGACGCATCCGGCCCTGCTCCCCCTGAGGCCAGTCCTCAGGTGGTGGTGGCCACCATCCTGCCTCGCCGCGGGGGCCTTGGCTGGGTCCCGGCTTCCAGAAGCTTCCTGCGCCTGGAAATGGAGCCCAGGATTCCTCAGTGCCCAGAACAGTCAGTGAGTTGTCAAACAATAACAGGAAACAGCAACACAGTAATTATCGAGGGCGAATCCAGCCTGAACTGGTTGCGTCCTCTGCCCAGGCAGGTGGCGAAGATGGTTGTCAGGAAAACCCGGACATGGAGGGGCCTCCGAGCCCCTAGACTTCTGCCTGGGGTTCTGCAGTCCGGGAGCGACCTCTCCACGGAGGCCGATGGTCACCTCCCTATTTAAGACTCAGGGGGATGAACCTGCTGCCAAGCCATATCGACTCTGCAGTGCAGTCACTTAGCGCTTTAGTATATGGACATTTTTTTTTTTAATTCCCAAAATAGAGTTTTATTTACATGTGTAGGTAGCATTTCCAACAACGCATCTGATTTCAAAAAACAAGCTTTCAAATACTTTGTACCGATACTTTTATTATATTTATTATTTGTGTGTGTGTGTGTGTGTGTGTGTGTGTATCAGAGGACAACTTGGGGACTCACTTCTCTCTTTCCATCATGTGGGGGCAGAGATTGAACTCTGGTCCTCGGGCTTGGCAGCAAATACCTTTTATCACTGAGCCATCTCTCCACATGTTTTTTCAATCCAGGGAAGTACTTTTGTTTTTCGTCTAAGACACCGAAATGGAGGGAAAATGTGCCGCTTGGCAGTGTTTCCACGCAAGGTTTTGAATGTTGAGACAAAATGAAATATGGCTATTAAATATCTCGATAGAATAACATTATCTTTGTAGCCTGTTAAGAGTTCAGTAGTACAGTCTACCGTCTTGGAGACCCTGGGCTTTTCTATTTGATAAGCTAGGGTTGGGATCCTCTCCCACTTTGGATTGGACAGGGCAGGATGCATGCTGCTGATTGGTTTACTAATATAAAAGTGGGAATCTAATTGGGTAATGCAAGGGTGGGAAGTTTGAAATTGCTGCCAGAGGGGGCACCAAAAGGGCCAATTTTGTACAAGAACCAGAAGTGGGCCATCTTGGATGAAAGTGAAAGACATTGGAACCCAGCTGTATCTGACCCCAGCCTTTTTCTCTGACTACCTACCTCATTTAGAACCAGCTATCACCTATTTAACTTCAATACTAAAGCAACAATATAAATGATTAGATTAAGGACAACTTTTTCGATTTTAAAATTACATTTCTTTCCTTCTTTCCTTCCTTCCTTCCTTCCTTCCTTCCTTCCTTCCTTCCTTCCTTCCTTTCTTTTTCTTTTTCTTTCTTCCTTTCTTATTATGTGTGTGTGTTTGTGTGTGTGTGTGCATGCTGCAATGTTGCCCACGTGGGAGACAGAGGACAACTTGTGGGAGTTGATTCTCTCCTTCCACCATGTTGATCTTAGAGATTGAATTCAAGTCTTCAGGCTTGGGGGCAAGTGTTTTTTATGTAATGAATCATCTTCGTGCCCCTAATGACAACTTTTAAAGTGCCCTTAGCTATAGATACTGAAATTTTCATCTACTCCTGTGGCTGCAAATTAATTACCTATTTAAGTCACGAGGAAAAGTAGAATCCTCAGAGTTCCTTCAGTCATATAACAAGCATGCTTCGTGGATCATGTTACATGAAACGATCCATTTTCCTACCACCCACATAATTGTTAACAACTGTCTATAACTCTAGTTCCAGTGGATCTAACACCCTTTTCTGGCCTCTGTAGGCATTGCATGCCATGAGTGACTTACATACATGTAGACAAAGCACTCATATAAAAAATTGAAATAAATTAGTTAAATAATTAAGGGCTGGAGAGATGGTGCAGTGTTTAAAAGCACTGGCTGTTCTTGCAGAGGACCCATGTGTAAGCACCCACATGGCGACTTACAACTAACTCCAGTTCCAAGGGATCTGACACCCTCTTCTGACCATCACAGGCATTGCAAGATAATGATATGGCTGCACTTACATACATGCAGGTAATACACTGAAACACATAACAAAATTTATTAAAATAATTTAAAAATTGACATTTTTATATATTTATCTTACTTTCTTTTGGTTAACTGGGCTAGTGGTCTGTCACTCTTGTTTATCTTTTCAAAGAACCAGCTCTTTGATTTGTTGATTCTTTGTATTGTTTTCTATGTTTCAATTTCATTAATTTCTGCCCTGATTTTTGTTATTTCTTCTTGTCTGCTGGGTTTGGGTTTTGTTTGATGTTGCTTTTCATATGTGTTGAGTTGCAATGTTAAGTAATTTATTTGTGTTCATTCTGTATCATGGGGTTCCTCTAAGTAGTTCTCATGTAGAATGCTTCTATAGAACCGATGGGGATTGGTGGGGAACATATTGTTTTGGTTTTTCATATTATTTGTATTTTTTCATTGTGGTCTGGGCATGTGGATTTCTTTTGTTGCTTGTCTGTCTGATATGAAACTCAAGCCTTCCTTTTTTAATTGTATCTGGTCTTGATTGTAAGCTTTATTGCATTTTGGTCTGATAGAATGAGTGGAATTATTTCAATCTTTTTGTATTTGTTGAGGTTTGTTTTGTGCCCCAGCACATGGTTGATTTTGGAAAAGGTTCCATGGGATGCTGAGTAGAAAGTATGTCCTTTGGTGCTTGGGTGGACTACTCAGTAGATGTCTGTTAGGTCCATTTGATATATGGTATTAATTCAGACGTCTCTCTGTTAACTCTCTGCCCTATTGACCTATGTGATGGAGACAGTGGGGTCTCGAAGTCCCCAACTATTAATGAGTTGGGGTTAATCTGGGTCTTAAAGGCCTGTAGTATTGTTTTTATGAAGTTGGGTGTACCAGAGTTTGGTGAATATATGTTCATGATTGTAATATCTTCTTGGTTTATTGTTCCTTTGATCAGAATGAAGTGGCCCTCTTTATCCTTTCTGATTAGTTTTAGTTTAAAGTCTATTTTTGTCAGATATTAGAATTGCAATGCCTACTTTTTTCTTTGTTCCATTCGCTTGGTATATTTTTTTTCCATCCTTTCACCTTAAGATAGTGCCTGTCCTTGAAAGTGAGATGAGTTTCTTGCAGACAACAAAACAATGGGTTTTGTTTCTTAATTCATTCACCCAGTCTGTGTCTTTTGACTGGGGAGTTCAGTCCAATAATATTTAAAGTTATTAATGAGAGATGTGTATTTCATCCTTTCATTTTTATTTCTGCTTACATTCTTGATATAGCTGTACTTTTCCACAGTTATACCTTCATTGAATTTCTTTCCACAATCCTTTGGGTATAGTCATTCCTTTCTTCAGCTCTTTGTATTGCTTCCAGAACTCTCTGAAGGGCTGGTTTTATGGACATGAATTCCTTCAGCCTATTTATATCATGGAAGATTTTTCTTTCCCCTTTGACTATAATAGACATTTTGGCTGGGTATAGTAATTTGGGTTGGCATCTGTGGTCATTTAAAACTGGGAATACTTTGGTCCAGGCTCTTCTGGCTTTCATAGTTTGCACTGAAAAGTCAGCTGTAATCCTAATGGGTTTTCCTTTATATGTGACTTGTTTCTCTTTTGCAGCTTTCAGTATTTTCTCTTTGTTCTGTACATTTAGTGTTTTTACTATGAAGTGCCATGGAGAGTTTCTTTTCTGGTCCTGTCTGTTTGATGATCTATATACTTCTTGTATTTGTATGGGCATGTCTTTCTTTAATTTTGGGAAATTTTCTTCCACGATTCTGTTGAAGATCTGTTCCATGCCATTATCTTGGGATTCTTCTCCTTCCTGTATGCCTATGATTCATAAGTTTGGTTTTTTTATAGTGTCACACAATTCCTGCATATTCCATTCTTGTGCTTTTTTAAATTTTTCATAATTTTTGCTTAAGTGGTCTAGTTAGTCCACTTTATCTTCCAGCTTTGATATTTTGTTTTCCATTTCATTCATCCTATGGTGAGGCTTTCTCCTGTTATTTCTAATTGGCTTACTGAGTGTTTCACTTCCTTCTTCATTTCAGCCTGAGTATTCTTCAATATTTCTAACTCTTTTCTGAATTTATTCAGAAGTTTATCCCTATCTTCCTTCAGCTCTTTGATTACCTTGTTTGTGTGTTCTTTAAATTCACTGAATTCTTTTATCATATTCATCATTGTTCTTTTGAGATCCATGTCCTGCATTGTCTCTAGAGGATTCTCATTGTGCTCCTCTAGAGGATTACTGGTATTTGGTAGGGATATGTTATTTTGGTTTTTCATGTTATTATTTTTTCTCTGTGATTTTGACATGTGAATTTCTTTTGTAGTTTCTGACTCTTGTGTGATACTCGGGCCTTCAAGTTTAGTTCTGCTTCTTTTATTTTTGAGCTTTATGTGTCTTTGTGGTTTACTTTTTGGGCATGACTTTTTGGGTTTGTCTAAGCTTCCGGTTCTCTCTTTTGATTTTAGTTCTGACTGGTGTTGAACTCACAGAGTTCTGCCTGCCTCTGCCTCCAGAGTGTTGGGATTAAAGGCTTGCACCACCAGGCCCTGGTGTGGTTTACTTTTTGGGCATGAAAAGTTGGTTCCTCTAAGCTTCTAGTTCTCTCTTTTGATTTTGTATCTGAGTGGCCAGATTGCTTTTGTCTTCAGGAGTTCCCACAGAGGCCCAAG
>NW_008347189.1:2995389-3038739 GCF_000622305.1 Nannospalax galili
TTGTATCTGAGTGGCCAGATTGCTTTTGTCTTCAGGAGTTCCCACAGAGGCCCAAGTCAAATGAGGATCAGATGCGCTCAGGCTTTCTCCTAAGATCTGGATCCCTCCAGGAAAGATTTTGGCCTCAGGAATTTGAGGGTTGGACTGTCCTGAGAATAGGGCCCAGGAAAGATGCTGGTCTTGGGCAGCTGGTGGCTGTGAGACTCAGAGATGCAAACAGAGATGGGGCGGGGAAGAGGACCCAAGGGCTCCTGGGGACCGCACTGAGGACCTGGGTTGGTCTGGATGCAAAGGATCAGGAAGCCAAAAGGTCAGCCCCCATGGCCAGGAAAGAGGCTGGTGGGTTGTGCAGCCCAGGGAAGCAGAGTGCCCAGGGACCTGGAGAAGGAACTGGGTCTGTCTGGATGCAAGGGATCAGGAATCAGTGGTGGCCCAGGGCAGAGACCTCAGTCCTGGGGTCCAGAAAAGAGGCATGTGGTCAGTGTAGCCCAGGGAAGCAGAGGGAGGTGAGGGCAGGACCAGGCCTAGAGGGCTCCTGGGGACCCTGAGAGGAACTGGGTCGGTCTGGATGCAAAGGATCAGGAAGCAGTGATGGTTTCCCGGTGTCTGGGGTGCCAAGACAAGGAATGGGACAGGACCCAGGCTAGGAGGAGAGACAGGTGGGGGAGATGGGAGGGTGAATGGGGCTGGGGGAGTTAAGGCATGGAGGGCGTGATCAACTTACCCGGGAGCTGGTGGGTCCTGCAGCCCAGGGAAGAAGAGGGAGGTGAGTGTGGAACCAGGTCCAGAGGGCTCCCAGGGACCTTGAGAAGGACCTGGGTCTGTCTGAATGGATGGGATCAAGAAGCAGTGGTGGCCCTGGGCAGAGAGCTCAGCCTCAGGGTCCAGGAAAGAGGCTGGCGGGCTGTGCAGCCTAGGGAAGCAGAGGGAGGTGAGCTGTATATATTTATCTCACACAGCATAATATTTTGAAATATACACTGTAGAATAGCTAAATAGAAATAAATAACATGTAATTTTAACATTTGTAGTGAAACCCTTAAAATATACTACTTAGCTCTTCTCAAGAATACAATATATTGTTATTAACTATAATTACAATACTGTGTAATGGGTCCTTTGAACTGATTTGAATGGAACAAATTGTAAATGGTAATTTAGTGTGTCATAGACGAGCTTAGAATCAACCTGAAATTCCATTTCTTCATCTGAAAGAAGTTAAGGAGCTGGATTTGATTACATTCAATATTCTTTACATCTGTAAAATTATCTGAGTTATCTACACTTTCATCTGTTCACTTGCCCCCAACTACCATTCAAATCAATAATCTTTAACCAAGCATTTGCTGTAGTACCTATTGCCTTTATTCCTAGGAATTCTAGACTTGATTGATGCCAGTCACCTGACTTTAGTAAAATGCTTACAGTGCAATGTAATTTGTTCCACAGCATTTTACAAGTATTTACTATCTTCAGGTATTTAGTATCTACTTTATATGTGCCATACATTATGGTGAAAGGTTTTCAGCTAGTTTCCATGAAAAAAGTCTGTTAGTGATTAACATGTTGTCTATGTTGTATGCCATATCTGTGTTCATGGAGGCTGATCTGGTGGTCATTTGTCAGGTCTCTCTGACATTGTTTGTTTCAACAGAATATGCTAGCAAGTGATCAGAGGGTTGGAAAAGAGTGATTCAGATGATTTATTCCCTGTGGTCTCCCTACTGATTGTGGTTTGGAATTAGCTGCTTAGTTTTGGCCACCATCTAAAACTAAGAGTTGCAGGAGTTCCAGCCCTCATTCCAGGCTCTGGTAGTGCTCACTGTTCTAGGAATTGCTTCCTCTTCCATCTCATTTTATGTCTAATGGTGTTAATGGCTTCCAACTGTTGTGAACCCCAGGATGTGTCACCATTCCATGTCAGTTTCCATTAACTCTGTCCATATTACTGCAAGTGCTATTTTGTCAGTCATCCCTTTTGAGTTTGCCAACAATTTGTTGCCATATAGTCCAGATCTCTATATAACCATTTAGCTTTTCAAATAAAGATTAAGTATGCAAATCATGTATGAATATAATAACCACAGTATATTTTATATGATACTTGTTTAAGAAGAGAGGGAAGTAGGAACAAAAATGAAGAATGACAGGATTTAAATTATTTCATGTGCCAGAGGATGGGAAAAACTTTTAGGAGTCTGTAAGGTCTTTATTCTAGGTCAGCTGCTCTTCTAGTTTTACTACCTACTGATAAACCACTAAAAGAACTTTGTTTCAGTAAGAGCAATCAAATTTATCTTTATTAAACTAAATAACAATATTTATTCTAAATCTAGTATTCATCTAATTAAGCTAATCCCTTAAGACAATATATAAATGATTGAAAAGCTTCAGCAAAATTGTTCAGCTGTGATTTTCCAGATTCTATTCTGGTCATTTGTCCCTTTGACTAAACTTAGCTCCTTAATTTTAATGGCTTCCTATGATCAGAAGAAAAATGAAAGTTTTAACTGAATTGCTTTTCTCAGTTAAGGGATAAATAGATGTTTAAAATTATTTTAAAATTTCCCTAGCTTATGGATCCTAGTCTTGGATAAATTATTTATACATGTAAACAATGTAGAATTTACTCAAAACATTATTTTCCATCATTTAGAAAGTAGAAATAAATAAGTCATACAAATTAAACCTTTTGGGCTGGGGCTATATCTCAGTGGTAGAGTGCTTGCCTATCATTTTGAGGGCCTCAGTTCAATCCCTTCACTAGCAAAACAAAACAGAAACAGAAAACACACACACACACACAAAACCTCAAATAAAAATAACCTAAGAAACAAAGAAACAAAATAGAAAAAACCCTTCTGAATAGAACTATAAAATTATTTAGAAGAACTGACTAGGTGAAACTTTAAGTCAAATTCGGTAACAGTTTACTATAATTATATTAAAAGCAAATACTAGTAACACTCACTATAGTTTTTCCATTATTGGTTGTACCAAAATATTGTTCACTATGAAAAAAAATCTTACTTCATGTAGTGTCGAATGATCTATAACCTTATTCTTTTATTCACTGGAAAAACTGGTATACATTACCTGCTCTCCATTTTTAAAAATATTTTATTTATTATTTTTATTTTATGTGAATGTGTGTATTGCCTGCATGCATGTAAATGCATCCAATGCTCATGGAGGTCAGAAGATGCTGGAGAACAGAAGACTGTCAGATTCCCTGGAACTGGAGTTATGGACAGTTGTTAGCTGCCATGTGGGTGCTGGGATTTGAACCTGGGTCTTTTGCAAGAACAGTCAGTATTCTTAACCACTGAGCCATCTCTCCAGCCCCCCTGTTCTCCATTTAAATGAAGTCATATTTCATAGTTACACAGTAGTATTTTCCCCTGTGTAGAACTATCAAGGTACCTCATGGACATGAATTCTATGATCAGAGATGAAACTTAACCAAGAATATTATAATCTCAGTATGTTTAAAGCTGTATCTTAATTATAAACTCAAAAAGTATGAATCCCATCTCTTCAGTCTCATTTGTGTCTAAAACCATTCTATAAAAGCCATGCTCTATGTATTTACAGAATGTACCACATTAATATGAAAATCTATTGGTATTATGCATTGAGGCAAATAGAGGGTCCCAAGGAGAGTGTGTAAAGTGAGAAGAAAATGGAGCTTAAGAAAGAAAAAACTGTAGTCCAATAAACATCACTTGAGGCATGGTCAAATAAACATAACTTGATGACCCTGGTTTGTACTCACAAACAACAGTGAGGAGATCAGACAGCAGGATGAAATTAGGAGAATAGCATGATCCAGAAGCCAAGAGCTACTGGAGAATGTAGCTTAAAACCGATGAAAAGTATTTATACAAAATAAGGAAGATTAAGTCCAATAAACATCATTAAAAGCAATCAGGATGGGACATCCATCAGCATCTACATCCTGAAAAGTACCAACATCTATCCAAAAGGAAAGCAGAACAAACAACGAGGCATGTAAAGGACACCAGACCAACAAAGCTGCCAGATAGACAGCAAAATTCACCTGAAGAGCAGTGGTCCAGTTTGAGATGAGGAAACGACACCAGACAACTTTTGACCATTCTTCAGTAGATGACTGCAAAGATTCTCATGTGAGGAAAGAAGGAGATGGAACAGTCTGGAGCCTGGAACCTCTTGAAACTTCTTTCCATAGTTTCCCTTTGGGCAGCTTCACACTAT
Source organism: Nannospalax galili (assembly GCF_000622305.1). Taxonomy (NCBI): domain Eukaryota; kingdom Metazoa; phylum Chordata; class Mammalia; order Rodentia; family Spalacidae; genus Nannospalax; species Nannospalax galili. The sequence continues at coordinate 2,999,626 of NW_008347189.1, forward strand.
TTACATGCTGTGGCAGTGGAACCAATACTGAACAGAATAGGGGGGCAGAAGAGACAAAATTTACAAGAGAAGGTTTAGGTAAAATGAGGGCATAGCCAGGCATGGTGACAAACACCTTTAAGCTCAGCATTTGGAAGGCAGAGGCAGGTGCATCTCTATGAATTTGAGGTTATCATGGTCTACATAGTGAATTCTAGGCTAGTTAGGGCTATATAGTAAGAGAGGGCTTATAATATTTAAAAGAGATATGAGTGTATTACTTTTCTTTTGCTGGGATAAAACACCATGACCATGGAAAATTATGGAAGGAAGTGTACATAAGTTGTCTATATCCCCTAGAGGAATAAGAGTCCATCATGGAAAGGGAGGCATGGCAGGAGGCAGCCAGGGCAGAAAGCTGAGAGCTCACATCTTCAAGTATACACAGGAAGCAGAGACAGGCTTGAAGTGGGGCAAAGCTATGGACTCTCAAAGGTCTCACTTGGTGATTTGGTTCCTCCAGCAAGGCCACACTTCTAAACCTCTGTAAACAGTACTACCAAATGGGCCAAGTATTTAAATTCTTGGTGCTATGAGGGACATTTCTCATTCAAGCCACCACAATGAGGAAATTTTGGAAAGCAAGTGCCAACATTTGAAACATAGGAATACATGATAGATGTGTGCTTCTGTGGGATTGTTGCAACAGACAGACCATGGACAAATGCCATCTTCCCAAGCTTGGTTGCATCTGTTTGCCTAGGATCATTACAGCTAAGCATGTTGACTGTTAGGCTCTGCAAGAAAGGAGGGTTAGGAAGAGTCACCCATACCTCCCAACCAACCAGTCAACTGAGGAAGCAGAGGGGAAGCTCTCTGGACATTTTATGTGGCTGTGGGGAAATCACTATTCACTATAATTTCTTGGGTAAAGTCTTTCCAGTGTGGCCTTATGAGGGAAGCACCCAGACTGTTGTAACTAAACCCTCACCCACTAGTCTGTAAGTAAGTCCAGTAAACTCACTGATTTCCCGGACTGCAGTTTGATAAAATTGTACCTGGGTTTATAGTAGAGGCCCAGGAAGGAGGGGGCGGACATTGTTTATACCTCCCAGAAGGAATTTTAGCTATAGGGATGTATCTACTAAAAGTTTAATAAATATGGAAATTAGTGGCATAAAAAATCATGGAAGTCAAAACTACAGAGTTACTGTGAGGTTGAGCAGAATGGCTCCTTATGGTGATACATGCCATAACCCTTGCTTACCCAGAATATTTTTGAATGCACACTGAAAGCCATTAAGAAAATGATTTATATATGAAAGATTTTAGAATGATATGACAGGATTCAGAAATAATTAGGAACAAAAGAAAACCTTTAACAATGAAAACTAAAACAAGTTGGGCAAGGTGGTCCTTGAGAGGTAGGAAAACTGTGAATTAGAGGTCATCCTGAGTTGTATAGTGAACCTCAGGCCAGCTAGAGCAGCATAGTGAAAATCCCCTATCCCCCTTCAAAGAAAACTAAATAAGAAGGAACCCAAAAATGGGTAAACATACAAGTAATTTCTTGAAGAAATAGAAGACATAAAGGAGGAACTTCATTTTTCAGTTATTTTATGACTTTTTAATATAATTTTTAATTTTTAATTTTTAATAGAAATTTATATTTTTTGAGAATTCAAAAATTCAATATATACATATAAAAGACATATTTGATCATGGGGGATCCTACTCCTCCCCCTAATGCTTCCCACTCCATGGCAACTTCATGTCTTCTTTTTATTTTCTTTTATAACCCACTGAGTCCAATTTGTGCTACCCATCTACTCATGGGTATGGGGCCACCCACTGAAGCATGGTGAATCTACCAGGAGCCACACCCTTAGAGAAAACTGACTCTTCCTTACCTAGCAGCCATCAACTGTCAATAGCTGCTTAGCTAGGAGCGGGGAGCTCCTGAGATGCTCCTCCATCCACGCTAGAATTTTGAATGACTTGGTCTTGTGTAGGTCTTGTGCAGACAACCAGAGCTGTTCTGAGTTCATGAAGGCAGCAGTCCTCTCATGTTTAGAAGAAACTCCTTAACTCTGGTCCTACCTGTCCTCTGGAATCTTATAATCTTTCTGCCCTGTCTTTGATGTTCACTGAGCCTTGAGGGTAGGGGTATGATACAAATGTCTCATTTATGACTGAACACTCCACAGATGTGTATTCTTTGCTCTTTGACCAGTTGTGAGTTTCTGTGTTAACCATTGTTGACTGCACAAAGAGATTTCTCTGATGAGGACTGAGAGCTGCATTAATCTATGGCAATAGAAATATATATTTAGAAGGCAATTTGATATTATGTCAATTTAGCAAAACAATAGTAATAGATCCACCCCTAGGGGCTATGAGTGCCCCAGGCATGGGTTCTTGGCCAGAATTACAGTTCTAGGCATGAGTTTCCTCTAGTGGGGAAAGCCTTAAATTCAGTTAGAAAATGGTTAGTTACCACCATAACATCCATGTGACTATTATACCTATAGGGATATTTTGCCAGGCTGATCATAACTATAATTTTTTTTTACAAAAAAGAGGAGGGAGATAAAAGATTTAAGGAAAACTAGCAATTACTGAAGATAAAAAGATCTGATATTCAGTGATAAGATTTTTTTTAAATTTGTCTTATTTTGCTTTTGTTATTTGAGACAGGGTCTCCCTGAAGCCTCAGCTGACCTGGAACTCCCTATGTAGACCAAGCTGGCTTCTATCTGCCCCTAGTGTTGGGATTAAAGGCATACACCACCATGTCCAAAAATAATAAGAGTTCTTGAAAAAAGCAAATCAGCACAAGAGAGCAGAGAAAATCCTAAAAACTATAATTCAATTCAAAAGTTTCTTTTGAAATAACATAAATGACTCAGACCACCACCACACTGGAAGAATACACTTGTATTTGAGAAGTTTAACTAGGAATGATCAATACTAAGACATAGTCTAGTCAAATGAGGTAAACAGGATAAAAATGATAGAAGGCATGTGGATACCAAGTGATTTAGAAGGCAAATAAAATGAAATTACACCAGACTCTTTAAAAAGTAATGCTTTATGCTATAGCAAATTGAAATTCCTTATATAAATTACTCAAGAAAAATGTGACAAAAGGATTTTATACTTAGTAAGTCTGCTTTAATTTTTTTAAATTAAAATTTTGTGTATTTCATACAGAAAATAATCTTTATACCACCTTCCTCCCTCCCCTTTAGCACCCTCCCATAGCCCCCCCCTGGAGTTCATACCTTCTGTCATCCATGTCAAGATCCATTATGTAAAGTTAGGGTCCCCAGATGTCCCTCAGTGCAAGTTCATCCACCAGGGCTTAGTCAACCTATTTAGAGTCTCTCCCTTTAAGAAGATCCGTTCTTCCTCACCCAGCAGTAATCAGCTGCCAATAATTCTTCCACTAAGATTGGGGCTTGCTGTTCATTTTCACAGTTCTGTGCTGAGTTTTTGTCTGCCTAAGTTTGCATAGCTCTTGTGCATGCTGACACCATTGCTGATGGTTTGTATGAGAAGGGTCCCAGGCTCCTGTAGGACCATTTCTGTATGGTGATGCACCTCCTCTCCTGCTTTTACAATCTTTCTGCCCTTCTTCTGCAAATGTTCCTGAGCCCTGGGTAGGTGGACCTTAGTATAGGAGTTCTGTCCAAGAACCTATACTCTGCAGACTCTTATTCTCTGTATTTTGGCCATTTGTGGTCTTTTGTGTTCCTGGACCTCTGCTGCATGAGGGAGCTTCATTGATGAGAATTGAAAGATGTATTAGTCTTCTCTTTATCCCTTCTTCTATGTTCTGTGAGTGACCAGTGGTGTAACTATAATATGTCTGTTGAAAAAGAGGCTACTTTGACGGGTGGTGACTGGGATACTTGTCTGTAAATTTAAGGATCCATATTTTGCACATAGTAAGAAATTACATTTGCCAAGGAATATGAGAGCCATGGAGTTTTCTCTAAGATCTGTGGCCTCTCCAGCTATGTGTTTTTGGCTGGGTTTACAGTACTGGACATGAATTTTCCTCCCTTTGAGTGGGCGTCCAGTTAAGTAGCTGTTGATTACATCCAAGATAAAAGTGCCACTTCTGTACCAATGTCATTTGCTGTGCTGGTCATTGATGTGGTTTTTAGGCCTTGAGGCTATGGTTGGACTACCTGACTGATGTTCTCCCTTACCAGCTTGTGTAGTGTTCTCCAAAGCTATGAGAGCTGGCCTTCAAGTGAGGTGGCTTCCAGGTCAGTTCCAGCTCCATCGCTCCAAATCCTGTGTCCAAAGTATGTCCTGTAAATCTGCTTTTCTGCTTTTTTTTTTTTTGGTCTTTGTTGAGACAGAGTCTCCCTGTAGCCCCAGCTGTCCTGGAACTCACTATGTAGACTAGGCTGGCCTCAAACTCATGAAGATCCACCTGCCTCTGCCTCCACAGTGCTGGGGTTAAAGGCGTGAGCCAGCACACCCAGCTCTGTAAACCTGCTTTTAAGATACGAAAGAAACAAACTGTTATCAATATGTGAGTACTTAGTTCCTTCATGAGTTTTTCCTTAGTAATGTGTTAGAGAGTGAGCTTCAGACAAGCAAAATGACTAAGACTATGTCAACTCAAGTATTGGTCTACTGGGAATTTATAGCTGCTGATATTACAAAAAGGGAGACACAGGATGGTTTAGCACATACAGGAACAAAATACCACTAACAAATCAAAACCCATCAAAAGTAAATCAGTTCATGCCATTGTGTCCAGCTGTTAATTTTGAGGACATTTACACATAAACACATTGAATTACACCATGAATATCTGATAGTCAGCAATAAAACCACATCAAGCTGTGGCTTGGAATTGCACAGTTTTTCATTAGATTGGACAGGGATAAAACTGAAGGAAAGATGCAGTGAGAACAAGCATCAAAAACACAAGAGAATTAAAAAGGTATGTATGACTAAACTGGTATCTAGGGACACACACATGACTGATAAGCCTACAAAGCTTTTCAAACAAATTAATTCTGAAAAGTCAAGAGAGTGGTCATAGGAAAGGAATAGGGACGTGCTCCCGAGATACTTAGTGAAGGTTTTCCTTGACTTCAGTAGTGGTTACAAGAGGCTTTTATCTTAATAATTCATTCAGGAACAAAACACTACTAACTTTAATGTTCTTTAAAGTTTTATTTTTAATTTCATATTTATAATTTATAGTTATATTTCATGGGATGTAATTGGCAAGATATAATTAGCTAAATTAAGAATAAAAAGTCATGCATTTAATAAGAGGTTAATATTCAAAATATTTAAAGAGCTCAAGCAATTATATTGGGAAAAAACATAATTTGATTAAAATATGGGTAAGAGACATGAATAGACATTTTTCACAAGAATGCATACAAATCGCTAACCAATATGTTTTAAAATTTTAAGCACCACTAATCATTAAGGAACTGCAAAATTAAAAATGCAATGAGATGTCACTTCATATTTGTCTAAATGGCTAGAATAATACATTTGAAATGTTGTAACCACAAACGATTGTTAAGAACTGGGGTTATGCATGTTAGTGCTATCCAACTATTCTACATATCACATTCATAAATTATAACTCTCCCTACAAAGAAGAACCTAACTTCAGACTACTTATTCCTGGATGGGACACCCCTATCAAACTTTTGCTTCCCAAGGCTCAGGAATCATTGCAGAAAAGTGGGCAGAAAGATTGTAAGAGCTAGAGAAGGTGGATGACCACAAAGAAACAGAGTTTTCCACACAGCTGGTCAGTTACTCACATGAACTCATGGCAATGGTGACAGCATGCAGAAGTCCCACATAAGCTCAAGCCAGACAAAATTCCAGCATAGATATAGAGAAGTGGGTAAGAAATCCCAACCCTATCTGAGGAACTAATGACAACCAATGGTTTCTGGGAAGGGGTGATTCAGTCTCATTTAAGGGTGAGACTATCTTAGTAGGTTGACCAGGTTCCTGTGAATGAACCCACATCAAAGGGCATTTGGGGGTACAAACCTGACTCTGTAGCTCTATCTATCTATCTATCTATCTATCTATCTATCTATCTATCTATCTATCTATCATCTATCTATATTTGGTGCGAGGTTAGTAAGGGGGGGTTGCAGATTTAGGAAGGGATCTAAATATGATCAAAATAACTATGAAATTTGCAAAAATTTAATAAAAATTAAAAAGAAACAAAGGAGATATTCTATGACAATTATGATAATAATAATATTGATAGTGGCTGATTTCAGGATTCAGAGGATACCACAAGAGAGGTTCCAGGTTCTGGGGTCCTAGAACAAAGAATTAAATGGAAACATAGATCAATAGCAAACAAAGCTAGAGAATTTATTAAGAAAGGATATACTTCCAAGGGAAGAAATAGACCAGAGCAGGGAGAATGTTCAGTAGCTCAAACAGCCCAGCTGTATACAGAGTTAGGGTTTTTATGTTCCCTGGAGCAGCCCTTTTGGCTCAATTGTGTCATTCAATCTGGTCCACATATATTCTATATGTCATATGTAGTAATACATATAATTTCATACAATGAAATTTTCATTTACATTTTAAATCTCTACCCAAGTTGCGTGTGTTTTAGGATACAGGTAGTCATAGGTCACCTTCAGGCACTCTGGAATCAATGGCTGGAATTTAGCTGGCTTAGACAGGGGTCTTTTAGCCTTCCTCTGACAATTTGTTTTCTATTTTTATTCCAAATGATATTTTGTAATTTATAAGGCCTTTGTGGAGCTGGAGAGGTGGCTGTGATTAAGAATACTTGCTGCTCTTGCAATGGATGTGTGTTCCCTCCCCAACACCCATATGGCGGTTCACAACCACTGCCAGTAACTCCAGTTCCAAGAGAGCCAATATCCTCTTCCAGCCTTTGTAGGCACCAAGCACACACTTGTGAACACACTCTTATATACAGGCAAATACTCATACATGTGAAATAAAAATAAATAGGTCATAAAAAATAAGGTCTTTACACAAGGCCTTCAAGTTCTCATTTTCTTCTCCTTTGTCCTGCATCAGTATAAGAAATATTTGATTGAAAGATGATTTTCAGAAAGATTGGGAAATATACACAATCAGAAATTTCACAAATGTGAAGCACATGATAAAATGGAAACCTCAGGGGGAAGAGGGAAGTATGGGAAATGCAATGTGATCAACTACTGCATTTGAATCAACACTGAAAGCACATTTATGGTCATTTACAATAAAAATGATTCACATGCATTTATTGAAAATTGATTTTCTATGTAGTTAGGTTAACAGAAAGGAAATGAGCATGAGGATCTCAGAGTTTAGAACGATGGAAAGGGCACACGCAGACATGGAGAAGAATGAGGACCTGGAGAGAAGCCCAAGTGACCAACATGGTGATTTATGGGAGTGAGTTTCACAAGTTCATGGAAAAGTGTTGAAGCAGTCAATAAAATGAACCGGGAAGAGCATAGTTTATAAAGTTAAACTTTCTTCTACTCTACAGAAATTCCTGTTAATCCACACAATCACTTGCAGTAAAATTCAACTTGAATAAATGTTATAATAAAATATTTAAATTACAGAAAATCTTTCAATAGACTGGACATTTCGTCTTGTTTAAATGATCAAGAAAACTAACCTTCTCAAGAAAACCAGCTGGAGAGATTGCTCAGGGGTTAAGACATGTTTGCTTCTCTTGCAAAAGACCAGAGTTCAGTTCACAGTGCTAACATTGTATGGCTTACAACTGCTTGTAACTCAAGCTCCAGGGAATCGAAGCTATCTTATGTCTTCCCTCGGCACCTGCACAGATGTGACATACACATAAATAAAAAATAAATCTTTTCAAAAGAAGAAAATCTTTCAGAATGCACACCGGGGAAGGACTCCTCAGTAAGAATCAAAATCATAAACTACTAAGGAAACCATTAACACTTTGACTACCTTAAAATAAAATCAAAATCTTTCTAAAAGGGGCTGGAGAGATGGATCAGTGGTTAAGACCACTGATTGCTCTCCTAGAGGACCCAGGTTCAATTCTCAGTACTCCAGAATTTAAATGTATTTACAAAGCAGTGGCCAGTTTTATGTTACTCAGGAGACTGTTTCTCCATTACTACTTCCTAGCATAGTTGACTCTGACCTCCATGTTTTTGTCTGTCAGTAGGAAATATCCAGGGGAAATCATTCACTTGTGTTTTCATTCTCCTCTCGGGCTATTTCACAGTTAAATTCCACCTTCTGGATAAAGTCTTATGCATATACACCTGACTTGGGGTTTCCTAGACTATTTGGTCTCTTGGATTCACGCTGCTCAGCTGTGTTCCTCAAGCCCAGTTCTGATAGCTAATTGTTTCTATGGAATTAATTCTTCTCCAGTGAATAGAAATGTTTCAGATAACCAGTTACTCTGCTCTTCACACTATGAATCCTGAAGCTTCAGCCTCCACCAGATGGGTGTATTCTTTTTTAATGTATATTTTTTATTGAATTTTTGTGAATTTCATACAATGCATCTTTTTAAAAATATACATTTTATTACTTTTATTTTATGTGTATGAGAGTATTACCTGCGTATATATGAGTGTACCTGTGTCGTGCAGTGCCCACGGAGGTCAGAGAGGGTGTTGGATCCCTTGGAACTGGAGTAACCTTCGGTTGTTAGCCAGCGTGTGGGTGCTGGATATTGAACCTGGGTCCTCTGCAAGAGCAGTCAGTGCTCTTAACCACTGAGACATCTCTCCATCCCTCTCATACAATACACCTTAATCATATAGAAGCCCTCCCCTATCTGTATACCCCCATATTCCACCCATAGGATTTTATGCATTCTGTCATATGTTAAGAACGATGGAATCTTTTTTGTGCCAAGATGTCTCTTGGTGTGAATTCATCCACTGAAGCCTGTTCAGCCTATCTAGTGTAATGCTTTTAAAGAAAAGCAGCCCTTTTGGGGCTGGAGAGATGGCTCAACTGTTTAGAGCTCTTTCAGAGAGTCTGGGTTCAATTCCCAGCATCCGCATTGACTAACAACCATCCTTAACTCCAGTTCTAGGAGAATTCGAGGCCTTCTTCTGACCTCTGCAGGCATTTCAAGGTATGGGTGCCCTTACATACATGCAGGCAATACATATTCATACTTATAAAATAAAATAATAAATAAATTTTAAAAAGGAGAGCAACTCTCTCCCTCACCCATCAGTGATCAGCTGCCAATAGTTCCTTGGCCAAGGCTGGGGACTCCTGCTCCTTTCCCCAGTTCTATGCTCGTTTTTATCTGATTAAGTTTGCATGGATTTACATGCTGTCATCATTGCTTTAAGTTCATATGAGCAAGTTCTCAGGAGCCTCTAAGACTGTTTCTTTATGGTCATGCACCACCCCTGGCTCTTAAATATTTTTGCCCCATCTTCCAAAATGGTCCCTGAGTCATGGGTGGGTGACGTTTAATATAGGAGTCCTATCCAGGGACACACAAGCTGCAATCTCTTATTCTTTACACTTTGACCTGTGTTCATTGCACTCTGTTGCATGAGGAAACTTTGCTGATGAGAGTTGAGAGATGCATTAGTATTCTTTCTACCCCTTGTTTCACTAGGTATAGAGGTTCCATTATAGACGTCACTTAGGGTTGGGCATTTCACTGACAATCTCTCTGTGTGACCAGTTGTGGAACTCTGTAATAGTCCTGTCTGTTGAAAAAGAAGCTTCTTTGATGAGTGGTGACTGGTATACTTGTCTGTAAATATAAGGATCCATATTTAGCATATAGCCAGAAATCACATTTGTCTACGGATGTGACAGGTATAGTGTTTTCTCTAGGCAGATAGGTGTATTCTTAGTGAACTTAGTGGTTTGACTTTATGTATTTAAGATTACTGGATGCATTCTATGAATGGAAACATATATCTCATCAATAAATTGTATCTCTTGTAAATAAATTCAATCATATGTATTTGTGTCTTCTGAGATGTGAATTTTAAAGTTCAGTATGCAAAACAAATGTAATTATGTTTTAAAATATAATAACATGTGTTGTGTTGAAAAAAAGGGGAGAAGCCCAAGATTGATTAGTTTCACCACTGAATTCTATCAAGCTTTTAAGGAATATCAAATACAAACACTTCTCAAACTGTTTCACAATATAAAAAGGGAAGAAACACTAACAAATTCATTCTATGAAGCCACTATGATCTTTCTATCAAAATTGGATAAACACGTTACCCAAAAGGCAAACTACAGACAATTTTCCCTGATGAACACTGAATACATATACAAAACTTCCCAACAAAATAGTTGCAAACCAAATTCAAGGTCACATTAAGAGGATCATATGTCATAAACAAGTTGGTTTCACCCCAGGGATGCAAGGTTGGTTCAGTATATGCAAATAAGGAAATGTTATATACCATATTAATATATTTAAGAGCATAAATCACATGATCATCTCAGTAGAAGCAGAAAAGGCATTTGACAAAATTTAACATGCTTTCATGATAAAAGTACTTAAGAAACCAGAAAGCAATGGAACATGCTCAAATAATAAAAGGTATTTAAGGCAAACCTATATCCAACATTATATTAAGTGAGAAAAAATTGAGAGCATTTCTTCTAAAAATTATAACAAGGTAAAGGTGCCCACCTTCTCTATTTGTAATCAAGATAGTGCTTGAAGTCTTAGCTACAGCAATAAGAAAAAGATATAGAAGGGCTAGAAATTGAAAGAAAGAAGCTGTTACCCCTATTTGTAGATGATTTCTATACTTAAAAGACCCCATAGACCCTACCAGAAAATGTTAATCTTATAAATACTTTCAGTACATTTGCAGAATAAAAAAATACAGCATATAAAAATTAGTAGCTTTTACGTGTCAATAGCAAATTTTCTGAGAAAAAAAATTAGGAAAAATATCCCATTCACAATAGTTTAAAAAATGACCAGAAAAAATTAACCAAGGAGGTGAAAGACTGCTACAAGGAAAACTTTAACACACTGAAATATAAATTTAGGAATACAGCAGTTGCACTTGCATACCCTCCTGCACCAGTAGTGATCTCCTGGGCCTGGGCCCCATGCTGGTGACACCAGGATCTGGGACATAGGTCTTGGCCACTTCTCTTGGGGTATAGTCTGGGTATTGGGCATGTCTAGTAGGCAGCTGCAAGCACCCCACAGAGTGGTGCCCCGGGATATCTCTCTTGCTAGGGCCTGGACCTGTGGGTGACCACTGAGCCACACACTCATGTTTGGCCAGACATCATCACCCAGGTGATCAACCCTAAGGAGGATGAGGGCTGATCACTGGGCTCAGGTGAGAAAGGACTTGGGAAGTAAGAAAGAAAATTGCTGAAGAGACAAGGTGGTGGTGGTAGCCACTCTTGATAAAACAGGATTCTGATAAGATGTTTCATCACTGGCTCCTCCTGGCCACGGAAGAAATTGTTAAGGCAGCAGACACCTGAAAAGCCAACTGGAGTTTTGACCATGAAAAAAAGAAAAATGAAAAGAAAAACAAAAACAAAAACAGAAAATCACCCCACAAGATCCATCTGTCTCTTTTAGCAAAAGCTTAAGATGGTTTCTACAATATTAATCTACCTATAACAAGAAATTCAAGCCAACAAGTAACTGTTGCCTCTGTTTGCTGTGTAGAATCCAAAATGCCATTTATTAAGACAGGATCTCCCTGTAGCCCCAGCTGGCCTGGAACTCGCTATGTCGACCAGGCTAGCCTTGAACTCACAGAGATCTGCCTGCCTTTGCTTCCCGAGTGCTGGGATTAAAGGTTCTATCTTAAACACAAGTATAACCATGTGGGCAGTGATGGAGACAGGAAAATGGTCGGAGCCAGCGTTATTGAAATTGTGACCCCTCCCATGAGCCTGGAACTGTGTTCCTCTCCCATGACCCAGAAGCTGTATTCCCCTCCCAGGATTCAGGAGCTGTGGTCTTGTCCTGTGAACCTGGAGCTCTGTTCCCCTTTGTGACCTGGGGTTGTGATCCCCTCTCATGAACCTGGAGCTCTCATCCCCTCTCATGTGCTGGAGCTGTGGTCCCTTCCTGTGAGCTGGAGAGGTGGTCCCCTCCTGTGAGCAGAGCTATGGTTCCCTTTTGTGAGCTAGAGCTATTTTCTAAGGGTCAATTCATTTAAAATACTCAAATTATAAGGTACATGTTCTCTGATTATAACAGAAATAAAAGTATAAATACATGACAGAAATTCATCTGTGAATTTTCTAAATATTTATTTTAAATAACTCGCAGTGAAAAAAAGTTGTTTTAGCCAGGTTTGGTGGCACATGCCTTTAATCCCAGCATTCTAGAGACAGAGGCAGGAGGATCTCTATGAGATAAAGGCCAGCCTTGTCCACATAGCAAGTTCCAAGCCAGCTGGGGCTACAGGGAGATCATGTCTCAAAAAAAAAAAGGTTGTTTGAAAATATTTTGATTTGGCTAAAATTGAAATGAAATATATACCTAGAGTACTGTATATTTATATTGGAGATTTACAGATTAAAAGTTTACTTTGGAAAAGAAAAGACATCTATTCAAGTTTCAGAGGGATCTAGTGCACTCTTCTAGCCTCACAGGCATTAATAACAACATATTCCCACATACATATATTCAGGTATTTACATATATACATAAAATAAAAATAAATCTTTTTAAACAGTAGAAATAGAGATGATCAATGGCATTAAAAAGTCGCTTTATTGAACAACAGTCAAATCCCAAACACTTGACTTTTTCAAAGTCATACTCATTTCTTGGGGTAATTCCCTTTTGCGGGAGGGGTTTTGGGACAGGGTCTCCCTGCTGTAGCCCCAGCTGGCCTGGAACTCACTCTGTAGACCAGGCTGGCATGGAACTCATAGAGATCTGCCTGCCTCTGCCTCCAGAGTACTGGGATTAAAGACATGCACTACCATGTCCATGTCTTTGGGGCTAGTTCTTAAAGAATTATGTTGAGTTTTTGAGTTTATAAGGATCTAGCCATCTTATATCAGTCTATAGCAACTCTGCAGAGCCATCCCAACTCCATAATGGCTGAGGTCCAGTGCTGTGAATTAACACACTGCTCAATCTTGCTTCTTCCAACCTCCTAAAGGTTCCCATTTCACGTCTGTAAAATAACCTTTTGATAATTTTATAATAAAGATTCAATTTTAGTCCATTCTCCCAAAGGCATGGGGTTCTGAAATATTCTGGGGAATTTGGTTTTCCTTTGGTTTAATAGTTAGTTCTGCTCTGTTTCAAGAGGTATGAAAATTACATTGTCTTGGAGAGATGATTGCTATTCCACCAGTTAAAGCATGATAGTGGTTGACTTTCTGTTTGTTTCTCAAAAGATGTTTGTAGACTTGTAATATAAATTAACATTGCTAATTTCAGGACTATCCAAATGATTTTGTGTAACTGAAGCAAGACACACAGGAATATAAAATTCAGTATACAAAATAAATACAGTAAATTTTAATGGTCTTTAGTATATAAAATTCTACATTAACTATGTGACATATTGTTATGCAAGAGTCTTACAATCTTGCTGAGTAGAGTTGTTTCCATAAACTCACTTTTAGTAGTACATTTAAGACAACTCATACTCAAATGAGCTCAGTTTTAAAGCAAACCTCAACTCTGTATTGTTGTCTATTAAATGTTAAATCCACTAGGTGGAGGCATTTGCTCAGTTTTGTGGTTCACACTAAGTCGCAATAAGGAAATTCTATTAAACAGATTGTCTCAAATGAGGCCAGTAGCCTTGGGTCTGCTAAGCCCTGGACCTTTACCTTGTAATATCTGGCAAGTACATGCATAGTGTTCCATGGCATTTAGAATTTGCTTTGCATAACAAAGTAACAGTCCATAACTAAATTGTCAGCTGGGCAGAACAGATGGTTAATCCAGCATTTTACCTGTTCTTAATTAATTATTAGTTCCTGCATCCATTACTGATGTGTTTATTAAAGGTCTACACTAAAAAGATGCTGTTTTCGGGGCTGGAGAGATGGATCAGCAATTAAGAGCACTGACTGCTCTTGCAGAGGACCCGGGTTCGATTCCCAGCACCTACATGGCTGCTACGAACCTTCCTTAACTCCAGTTCCAGATGAATCCGAAGTTTACTCCAGTTCCAAGGGAATCCAAAGCTCTCTTCTGACCTCTGCAGCATTCCATGACACAGATGCACTCACATACATGCAGGCAATACATTCATACACATAAAATAAAAATAATAAAATAAAATATAAGAAAAAGTCTTTTTTTAAAAGCTGTTTTCATTATATTTAACATATTTTGCATATTAATCAACATGATTACTATTAACATATACATATTATAACAGTTTGTATTCATAACAATGCAAAGTGATACCTTTTAAACCATGGGAAAATATAGATATTATAATTTGAGTATGCCATACAAATAACAAAATTGATGATACAATTCTTAAAGTAGCCTAAAATACTGTGGAAAGTTTTTGCCAACTTCAAGCTTTTTGTGGTTCTCTTCTTGGGTGTCTGTTTCTCTGTTCTTATTGGTCCCATCATTATACGGAAACAATATCTTTTTAGCTAAGTAGGAAATTCATCTGTTCCTCTTTAGTTGTATTTGAAGTTATACTATTCTGTGTCATCAGTTAATTAAGTTCAAGAACGAAAGTCAGAAACTCTCTGAAAGCAGCCCAGTTCTCTGTGTGTGCAATTGATTTTCCAAAGCTTGTCTTTATGAGAACTATTGTCTCTAATTATATTGTCTTAAAGATACACTATTGTCTACCACTGTTAGCATAAATTGTTTCAAAATACAACAGACTTTTGTCTTCTACTGCCTTGGAGAAAATTTGGTGGTTTATATTATTTTTCTTTTCATTTTATATCTATGGTAAAAGAGAGGGCCAATATGTCTAATTGTATTGTCAGAAAGCTAGTTTTACATATGTAATAGCTCTTGTCTCATTTTAATTTAAACAACTATTTTGTATGCATTCACCCACTTTTTTTTTTTCCTTAGGATGAAAGCCTGGCTCGCCAGTTGGTGGAGCTAGGTTACCGAAGGACTGGAGAGATTGTGAAAAGGGAAGATTTTGAAGCAAGGAAGGCAGCTATAGAAATTGCAAAACAGGCTGAAAGAACTCAGAAAAAGTAAGTGTTCATGTTCCAAATTCAGATTTGATATTTTAGCGTATCTGGAAACACCCACGTTTTCTTGAGTATTGTAATTTAGACATGTTGCTTAGAGCAGGTAAGACTTGAAACACCCTAAACCTATACCCACAGATCAGGGACGGAAGGGACTGTAATATACTTGCAGTAAGGCAAGATGCAAATTTGAGCTGCTAATTTAAGAAATATAAATTCCAAAATATGCTCATTATATCAATAAAGTACTGTTAAAAAGTAACTCAGTAGGTTTTATGCATTTATATACTAAAAGTATGTGACATTTGCCTTAACAATCTTTGTACTTTTGAGGCATGTAAATTTTGGCATTGCTTACATTCTTGAACTTAGTAAACATTGATTCAAGTAGCTACAACAATAATTACTAGCATTTGTCACTATACCTACTGTAAAGAAATATAAATTTGCCTCAAATTAAATATAATGATAGGTAATAGAGTGACTGGGAAGATAGCTCAGTCAGAAAAGTCCTTGCTAGGCAAGCATAAAGATCTGAATTTGATCCCTAGAACCTACATAAAAATTTTGGCATGGTGGTTTGTGATTGTAATCTCTGTGTTGGGCCAAAGGAGACCTGTGACTCCTTGGTCTCCCTAGCCAGCCAGTTTATCCAAGCCCTAAGTTCCAGAACAGTGATAGACCCTGTCTTATAAAACAAAGTGGAGAGCAACTGAGAATCAACACTTGAGATTTCCCCCATTCTCCACATGTCCATGCTTAGACATACTTGTGTACTAGCATACACATAAACACAAATACATACATACATACATACACACACACACACACACGAGATAAGTAATAAAAAATACATTTTTCTAAGGTGAATTGCACTAAACCAGTAACGTAGTTTCAAAAAGACTTGAGAAAAGAATCATCTATTTAATTTAAAAAGTCATTAAATTATAAATGTTCGAAGTGATAACTATTTAGAAATCACTGCATTCTTTTAGATAATATATATTTTAAAAGCTCACTAATTATCACTAGAAATTTCCTATGTAGTCACTATAACCAATAATGTATTGGAGTAGGAAGTAAATGTGCCCTGGGAAGGTGCAATTTTAAGTTTCCATTCTAGTGATTATTCTGTTTCAGGACCACAAAATCCTCTATTTTAAACATATGGATATTTGGTAATATGTGCTTCCTAGTGTAGTCATAATGTACAACCACAAGAAGATTAAACACAAATTTATTTAATAGTTTTCTATTACAAACAGTGTGACAGTCCTTTGCTTAGTACATCTCAAGATTGAAATCTGACATTGACTGGACTCAGTTCTTGTCTAGAGGTTCTGAGGTTGAATTTCACTCAGTCAGGTTGCAGGTCCATTTCAGTTTTTTGAGATTTTTGGATTGTGGTCCACTTTTCTTTATCAGCTGTTGTTTGGGAGCTGGTTTTTGTTTGTAGAAGTTATTCATGTATATGACTTTTCGTGCTTTTCATGTGCTGTCCTCCTCCAACAACAATGGGTTATGACCTCATCTTTCAGATCTTTCCAACATCCCCATCTGTGATATCTTTCTTCATCTAGGAAGAGAAAGATCTCACCTTTGAGGACTCATGTGATGACAGTGGGCCTGTGTAGGCAATCTAGGATCCTGCCCCTATTTCAGTAAGGTCCCTTTTGATATGTAATGTAAAAAAAATATCTTGGCAATAACGAAGGGACATCCTTGGAGGGACATTCTACCAAACATAGGTCATTTATATAAATACTCAGTAACACATAGTTTTTCACTCCAACTTCTATTCTTAAAGGTTGAAACACTGTAAGTTGTATATATAGAAGTCTATGCCTCTTATATAACATGTCAGAGTTCAGAGCCCCCCCCCTTTTTTTTTCTTGCTTTTTTTTTTTTTTTTTTCATTTTTTCCTTGAAAAATGATAGCCAGGCATGGTGGTACACGCCTTCTATGTAGACCAGGCTGGCCTTGAACTCACAGAGATCCGCCTGCCTCTGCCTCCCAAGTGCTAGGACTACAGGCATGCGCCACCACGCCCAACTCAGAGTTCCCTTTTTATGTGAAAATCAACAAATGTCCTCAGAAACAGAAGGAATGATTCTTGTGAGCTACTAACAAGGAACTTATTTACATTTATATATCGTTTTATAAGAGATATAAACTATTTCATATTGAGAGGAGTTGGTCATGTTTAAAGGATAAGTTCTGTTTGTGTCACATGTCCACTCTGTGTTTGAGGATCAAAGTGGATTTTTCTGTGATGGTTTCTTTAACTGTCCAGAGCTGGAAGTCATCAGACTTACTTAAGTGCCAGTCTGGGGAGGCTGATCCCCACCCAGAGCTTCTAGGAAAGGAAGACTCTTTCATCTGCTGATCTTCTCTGGTTGCCTTTGCAATGGGATGTGTCCCATATGTTGCCTTTTGTCCCATGTGGGAGTCGCTATGCTTTTTTTCTCTGAAAGTCAATTTTATGTTTTTGACATAAGGGCCAGCAGAGGGTGCCCTAGAGCCGAGAATATTTGCTTAAGGTAAGTTGGACATATGCTTGAGTTTCTAACTGACTGCTAACCGGTACCAACTCAGAAATACTTGATGTCATCTACTTTGAGCTATCTTAGAGTCACTTCTCTAACCTGCTAATGAGAAGCTCCAAGTATATCATATTCCTCTGGTTTAGCAATTGTCAAGCACCTATTTGTAAAGGTGTTGGAGTGTATTATTACAATAGCTTTTTCATAAGAAAAAGATTCTCGAGAGATGGAAAGTAAATAAAATGGGAAGGGATAGTTTGATGAGGGAAATTACAGTACAAGAAAAATATTGAAAAAAATTTTTTGAGTTTTTAATCGTGTACAAATAATATTCAGAGATGACCATATGCATTAGGTTCTGGGAATACAATAGAACATGACTTGATTCCTACTCTCAAGAAGTTTGGTTGATGTATAAATAAAATTACATCATTGGTGAGAATGGAGAATGGAAAATGGAAGTAGACAGACAAGTAGATTCATAGTTGCAATGGCTAGAATGAAGAAGAGTGGCTGCTAATAGATGTAAACTGGAAATTGGCAAAGTGGGGCTGGAGAGATGGCTCAGCAGGTAAGAGTGCATGTAGCTCTTGCAGAGGACCTGGGTTAAGTTCCCAGCACTCATGTTGGGGAGGCTCATAACTGCCTGTAACTGCAGCTCCAGGGATCTGATGCCCTCTTCTGGCTTCTGCAAGCAACTGTACTCATGTGCACAAACTTACACACAGTCACACACATACACATAACTTTAAAAATAACTAAAAAAATTGACAATGCTTAGTATTATTTTGTAAATACATTAAAATCTACTGAATCATGTGCCTCAAAACTGTACATCTTTATAGTCTTTTCAAATATCAATAAAAAGATAATCAATAAACTATGATAAATTCAATAATAGGGATTGTGGTAATACATTGAAGTAGTATAAATCAAGATTTGGGGAAGGGCTATGAAGAAGAGGGAAAGCCCTTAAGACTCGACTAGGAAATTTATTCTTGGAGGATGAGTAAGAGCTCCTGAGGCAAAGACAGGTGTGAAATGGACACATCCAATTAGCTTCACTTCATAATAAACTCTCCTTTCAAATCATTTCTATTTCACAGCCATGTAAGTATTGTTCATTTCTTTTTCACTGAAATTCACACCAATTGGTTATAGTAGCCACATAGCTGCAGATATATGATTTTGGTTGGATGGGAAAGATGTTTATCTGATGCCACTCCCCCCAACCTACTTTATTCTCACTCTTCCAGGTCCCCACCATGGTTTTTAAATGAGGGATCTCTCTGTGTGTACTCTAGAGAACTTCCACTTGTATTGAGACGTTCTGGGGTGATGGAGACATAGAACTTAACTGTTTGTGACACAAGCTGAATATTGGGTTTTTGCAGTTTGGTTTCTAGTTATAGTTGAATTGTCTTCAAGGTTAGGCCATTTCTTGGTTGAAATCACAAGATCATCAGCTTCCTCACTTTGAGTCAGCTTATCTAACAAGAAACTAATATATCCTTCTTAGGTAATTCTAGGGAAATGATCTTATTTTGTTGAAGTACAGCAGCTGAAACATAGACAGTAGTAATGCGTGTAGATCTGATGCAGCCTTAATTGTACTGGATTAGCTGTTGCCATTTTCTTAGAAAATTTTGTGATGAGTTTTTGGAATTCCTGTAAGGAGTTACCTGATAGGGGTCTCTGATGCTAAATGTATAGGGATCTCAATGGTATTTTTGTGGTTGATGCAAAGGGTCTTGGTGATGACTTTAGGGAAATGGTCATGTGCCCTTTATTCATGGGATTCTATTAAAAGTAAAAGCTAGACCATCCAGTCCTCAGGCATTCTGATTCTAGTCACTCTAAGCAACTTATCATGCTTTTACTTCTGTTATGATTTATACTTGTTTCATTTAATTTGTTTTTAATGATAGAAAATGACAATACTTGCTAATTGGCAACATATTCTGTTAATATTATGGTAATGAAGTTGGGTTAAAAAGCTAAAATTTTTCATGTAATATGTCTTACTCCCTTTTAAGTATGCTATATTTGCAGTAAGTTTAATAATTAAAAGTGACACATACTTAAGAATTAAATGAGAGAATGCATATGAATTTTAACTATTCTGTGAAATAATGCCAATTTTTGGCCTACTTTTAAGTATCATACTTTTAAAAAGTTAATCTCATAGGTTTTACAGCCTTTAAACATTAACCATGAAGTTGCATTTTTTGGCAGATTAGCATCTCTAGGAAGCAGGTAACAGAAGGTAGGAGAGCACAGGCTTCTCTGGGGAAAAGACACTGTTGAAAGATAAAGTGAGACAATGGACAGTACAGGGCCAGAACCTCAATACTAGACCACAGACTCTCCCAGGAAAATGGGGAGCTCTGGAGTATAAGCTGCATTTAAAAGCTTCCTGCATGCACTATATCAGTTTGGCCTCAGTACCCCTCAGTTGCCCAACCATTAGGTAGGTGCTATCACAAAAAAATATGAGCTCATCTTAGAAGCTTAGGCTCACCTTGAAAATGGAATAGCTGGGGCTGTCACTTCACCAAGCGCCTCATAACTGAAAGAAGGTCTTTTCTTCAAGTGATGCATACCTCCACCTTTGCCACAGTTTACCCTTTGTGGCATATGGATTCACTTCATAGGGCCTGAAGGAAGCTACTAGCATCTCTCTCCCAAATAGCAAACTCAAAGAGCAGGTAGTGGGTGAACCATAGCCTCTATCACTGTTGGTCTGAGGGTCAGAACCGACACTCATCATCTCCCTCTTTTGCCATCCGTTCTAAATTCCCCATCTCAGCTGTCACCTCAGGCTTAGGACTGTGACCCACATTCACATTCATAGGATCACTAAGGCCCTGATGATTCTACTTTACTCTGGCTTGAGCTGATACATTTAATCCCATTTAAAATTTGGTAAGGAGATATGATGAGGTGTCCAAGTGTGGTGCCCATTTATCGTAATTTCTTCCCTACATTCATTCTGAAACAACAGCTCCGTTCTGCCTGCTGATCAACATCAATGATTGTTGTTCACAAGATCATGTTTTCTCTTCTTGCTTGCTGCTCAAGAAGCCTAAAATAACCTGTGTGGTAGCAATATATCATAGTTCAGTGAAACCCTTGTTGCTTTCCTTGCAGAAATTTCCCTATGGATGACATCTCATCCTGTATTATCACCTCACTGAAGAGAAAACTATGCCTTCAGTGAACTCTTCCAACATTTAGAGTAGCTATGGCTTCTGGGTAGTGTACTTTGATATGATTGAGGATGTCATGGTTATGAGCCCACTCCTGTACCTTTGGTTATAAAGTAGCTTTCCTGTTTGGAATGCTATACTGTCTTATGGGTCAGGCATTCTATAGCCCAGATAGTGGTGCTGGCTAAGGCCAAGTAGGACAAAAAGCAAACATATCTGGAATAGATATGCATTCCAGTGAGAATGTAACTTCTTTAAGATAAAGGACTCAATTTAGTTATCTTTTTTTTCCTGTTTTTTTTTGTTGAGCTTTTTAAATTTCATACAACATTTCCACTCAAATCCAACCCCCCTCCCCCCATCCATGCAAGGTTTGTATAATACCATTAGTTATGAGTCCCAGAAGATCTTGAATCTTCTTGGCTGCCTTACTCAATATGTCTTAAGTAGCTAGGATGCCTATTCTTCTTCCTAGGTTTGTTTTATTTGTTCGAATCCTCCTCCACCTTTTTGTTACAGGTTATTCCTCCCTTCAAAAACACACAAATGCATCTGTTCTAATACCTGGTTACTCATATTTTATATCAGTCTATGGAGCTGAACTGATAATTATTAGAATATAAAAGATTCCTGCTAGAGATACAGACATTTATTATTATTTTCACTAAAGAAGATATGCTGATAATTAGAATTATTTAATTAAATTTATGAAAATTATTGAATAGTTTCTATATTACTCAGACCTTTGAGTTTGTTAGAAATTAAATTAATTTAAATTGATGTATAAGACAACAAATATGCATGCTACAGAGTATCATGATACTTTGTGTGATGCTTAAATTATGTTAAACATTTTATCTCCTCAGGTGTTTATCATTTGTTTGTGGTGAAATCATTCAGAACCCATTCTTCTAGCTTTTTGACTTCTATCCATAGTCATACTTCTTTTGGAATACCGTTAATAAAAAACTAGTCTTAACTTTTAAAGAGTCTAGTATCAAATTAGTAATTTTTTATTCATAACTTTTGAATGAAGCTGTAAAATTGAATTGTTGGTGTTACGGGTCTAGTTTTGTGGGTATTGTTAGTAACTACTGCAATCTCCTGAATATTGGAGTAAGTTTAAAAAGCGAAGCATTTACTCTCTTGGTGACTGCTGTGTGTCCAACAGTCAAATTAATCAAATGCACTGTGCTATAGACTTGTCTCCACATCGTATTTCTCTTATTCAGTTGATACTTGTACCTTTCCACCAACACCTCACCATTTTTGACCCTCTTTGACTTCTTGGCAATCATTTGCCTGCCATTTTCATTTATATTTCTCTCACTTTTAAAAGACTTATTTTTAATCATTGGAAAAATGTGCATATTTGTGTGGGGGGAGGGAGTATGCACATGAGAGTGTAGGCACACACAGAGTCCAAAAGAGGACATCTGATCCCCAGAAGCAGGAGTTACAGGTGAATGTGAGCCACCCAGCCCAGGTGCTTGGAACCAAACTCAGATCCTTTGCAAGAACAGTGTGCTTTCAACTGCTGAGCCACTGTTTTATTCCCCCTTTCTGTTTTTGAACACATACCTATTCAAGAATTTTTTTTTTTGCTTTTTTCATTTATTTTAGCATACAATTTTCTAGAAAAATGAAAAAGTTTTCACAGAAATGTGAATTGTATTTTGCATTACTTTTTTTTTTTGTAATTTGAGGATGGAATGTCACTGTAGGTGTTCATATCATTTAAAAACAGATGTTTATGGTTCCCTTTTCCTTAATTTGCCTTATTTTGCCTTAATTTCTTTAACATTTTCTTGTCTCATTGCAATATATGAGCAAATATAGGTGTTGACAGTAGACTTTATAGTGCTGTTCCTGGTTTTCTTAAGTGGTATCACTTAATATTTTCCTGTTTTCAGCAATATATGTGTGTTTTAGTGTGAGTATGTGCATGCATGTGTTTAACATGGATAATTCCCTTCATATGCAATTCACTGGTATAGCTGATCCTAATAAAATGCTGACAGACTTTGAAAGAACATCTAATATTCGAAGCCCTACTTGCAGTTCTAGGATAACCTCAATCTGGTCATGAGTATTTCCTTTACTCTTCACTATTGGATTCAGATTGATAATAACTTATCTGTATTATTTTGTAGATTTTTCTACCAATATCATCTGCTAACCATTCCTACCTAGTGTCACAATAACAAACAATGCTTCTCCTCATGTATTTACCTTCAAGCCTCTCCACACCCTACCATATCCAAACTATGGAATTGCAGTAATTTTTTATTAATTCCATTTTAAGAGTCTAGAGATTTATTAAAATATGCTTCATTATAGTTCTGATCCTGTACCCAAGGAACTAATATCCAAGACTTCTCAGCTCCTTCTAAATCTGTAGTCCAAGTAAGATACCTGTGCTTAAGGTGATATAAAACCAGAACAGAAACTGAAGGGTATCTGGAAACAAAGGATAAACGGAATATGTTTTTGTTTCAGCTTCACTAGAGTGATAATACTTTAGCAGATGATTGAGGACAAAAGCTTACATCTGTCATTCAGCAAACAGGACTCATTGACTGGATAACTCATGTTTGAGCATTGTATTTGCCTACATTGCTTAATTAGAAATAAAAATAGCCAAGTTCATTGAGCACATTCTAATGTTCAGACAATACCAACATCCCTTTAAATAATTATTATTTAAATAATATTTCATTAAAAGAACACATTTCAGTTCATAGCCAACGAAGCACAAGTAGAGGGAGCAAATATCTACAGTCCTTCAGGTGGATCTAGGATTTAACTCCAGAGCAGTGTAACTTCAGAGCCCTAAATGGTCCTTATGACATAAGAATTGGTTATTAGAGGGATCTTTTCAGCTTTATCAAAGTATTAATGAAAAATAAAAATTATGTATTTTACAGTATGTGATATGGTGTTTTATTATCTGCATGTATTGTACAAACATCATGATCAAGCTCATTAATATATCCATTACCTCATATAGTTACCCCTTTTCTGCTCACAATCAGAGCATTTAAGATCTAGTACTTGAACAAGTTTGAAGTATGTGAGTTTTATTAATTATAGTTACCATGCTCTTTACGGTATTCATTGAATTTATTTATTCTCTATAACAGAATTTTTGTACCCCTTGGCCAAATCTCCATTTCTGTTATACTCAAGCTTCTGACAGGCACCATATTCTCTCCTCTATCAGTCTGATAGTTTTAGAATGCAAATGCAAATGCAAATGAGATCATGCAGTATTTGATTTTATTCAATAATGCTTTCCAGGTTCATCTATGTTGTTGTCAATACTTTATTCATTTTTTGCAAGACTGAATGATATTCTTTGTGTGTGTGTGTGTGTGTGTGTGTGTGTGTGTTACATTTTCTGTATCCATTCGTCCATTCATGAAATGGACGAATGGGTACTAAGCTTGAGTCTGCGCTTTAGTTCGTGAGACTAATACCATAATGAATATTAGAATGCAGATATTTTTGGCATGTTGACTTCCTTTCCTTTGGATACATATTAAATGGGGTTTCCAGATCATATAGCAATTCTGAGATGTTTGAAGAATTTATGTTTTGCTTTCCATAATAGCTATTCCAATTTACATTCTCAATAGCAATATATAATGGTTTCCTCTGCTCCATATATTTGCCAAACTTGTTATCATTTATCTTTACGATGAGAGCCATTCTAACAGGTGTGATGATATCATATCTCATTATAGCTTTAAGTTGCATTTCTCTGATGACTGGTGGTGTTGATTACTATTTAATATAATTATTTGTCATTTCTAAGAAATGTCTACTAAGTCAGTTGAGTATTTTCTATTGAGTTATTTTTATTCTTCATATTGTGTTAGTTCTTTATATAGATATTAATCCCTTTTCAGATGCATGGTTTAGAAACATTTCCCCCTCTTAATTATATCATCACTGTTTCTTTTGACATGCTGAAGCCTTTAAGTTTGATACAATCTCATTTGTCCATTTTACTTTTCTTGCTTTTGCGTTTTGGGGTCATGTCCTAAATCTTATTTATCCACACCAGTGGATAAGAAGTTTTGACCTATGTTGTCTTCTAGCAGCTTTTGCAGTTTCAGGTCCTACATTCATGTCTTTAATCCATTTTGAGTTGTTTTGTATAAAGTATGAGAATAAGGCATCAATATCATTCTCCTGCTTTCCTAAGATGATTTATTGAACAGAAATCTCCTTTTCCTCATTGTGTTTGTGACATCTTCATTTAGGTGAATTAACCACAATGTGCAGATTTATTTCTGGGCTGTCCATTCTGGCTGCCTTATGCTGGTTTCATGCTGACACTATGTTATTTTTATTGCCACAGCATTGCAGTGTATTTAAAATCAGTTACTGTCATGATTCCAGTTTTGATCTTTTTACTCAAGATTTCTGTGTATATTTAGGTTATTTTGTAGTTTCATGGCAGTTTTAATGTTATTTATATGTCTTTGAAAAATACTATTGAATTTTGAGAGGACTTGCACTCAATCTGTAGCTCATGTGAGGTAGTACCATTTACTGATGGTTTTACAAATGGTCTTGTTCTCTATATTTTGGGGGACTGGTGGCTATGGTGGCCTAGTTGTTAGTGTGTACAGGTGCAATTGATTTTTGCGTGTTAATTTTGTACCCTAAAAATTTACTTAGTTTTTTGGCTTTAATAGTTTTTTTTTTGGTGAATTTTCTAGGGTTCTTCAAAACATAAGATATTATTCAGAAACAAAGACAAATTTGCCTCTTACATCCTTTCTGATTTGAGTATCTTTCACTTTTTGTTCCTATTTATTTTGGCATTGCTTTCAATACCATATGCAGCAAGAGGGGCTATCTCTGTCTTCTTCCTGATATTAGAAGAGAACGTCTCATCACTGGACATGATGTTAGCTATGGATTTGCCATTTATGTCCTTTATTATGTGACCTCAATACCTATTTGATGAGCATATTTTTATTATTAGCATGAAATTATTTAAAAATTTTTCTAAGGATCATGCCTTAAGGGAGAATCTTGTAGTTTATGTTTAATGAGTTTCAACTTGATTATTATGCCATTAGATAAAAGGTATGATAAAAGAAATGGAATGACAAACCTGGGGCAATTAGCTTCTTGCTTTTTCTTTTCCAATGTGATTGAAATTTTGAAATTAAATTGAAGTCTACAAAATTTCTCATTTTATTGTTGATTGAATCATTTGTCAGTATAGTAGTAAATGTGGTTCAGAATCAACTGATTTCTTTAACATCAAGTAACAATGTTTATTATACTACTAACAGAATGAAATGTAACTGAGCTTGGGAACCTAAAAGATGTTTATGGGTATGGTTATTGATTGCCTTTCTTCCTTGACAACTTTCATAGCACCTTCTGAAACTATGAGAGCTAGTCTTCATGGAGGAGGCTTCCAGGTCAGTTCCAGCTCCATTCCTCCAAGTTCTGTGTCTGAAGTGTGTGGTATCGACAGCAACAGGGTCTTACCTTCAAGGTTTGGGTAGCAACCAAGGGCAATGGCAACACCCTATATTGTTTTGAAGGTCTCTTGGACCTTCTGACCAACAACTAAAAGGGAGCTTTCCCATGCCAGGTACTGGGGGTTTTGTGGGGAGCATTATCACCCTATGTGGCATAATCCCATTATATTTATCTATCTATCTATCTATCTATCTATCTATCTATCTATCTATCTATCTATCATCTGTCTATATCTAGCTATCATCTATCTATCTATATCTGCCTTCCCCATCTAATCTACCTGTCTTTAAGTAAGCTTATAGTGTAATGTGTTTCCTTATGGCTTTTCCAAATAATGTGTTTCCTTATGGCCTAGGGTTATTTATCTCTCCTTCTTTCTCCCTCAGTGTAACTTCTCCCTCCACAGTTAAAGTCTCTCCCATTTTTCTCATTTCCCCCTTCAAAGTGCTTGTGTCCTACTATCCCCATCTGAATCTCTTTCTTTACTCCCCATTCTTTCATTGTACTTTCCTGTATTCTACAGTTACATAAATTATATACTCAAATTTAAAGATTTGGAGCTAGAATCTACATGTAAGAGAGAACATGTGGTGTTTATCTTTCTGGGTCTGGGTTACCTCACTCAGTATAACGTTTTCCAGTGTAGATCAATGGAACAAAATAGAAGACCCAAACATGAGTGGACCTAATTAGAGATCTCTCCTGTCTGACAAAGATGCTAAAAATTCTCACTAGAGGAGATAGCATCTTCAGCAAATGTTGATGGGAAACTTAATCTCTACATGTAGAAGAATGTATATTATTATGCAGATCCAAATGGATCAAAGATCTCAATGTGAAACTTGAAATGATGAAACTCCTTGAAAAAACAGAGAGTGTGCTATGAGATAGAGGCGTAGGAAAGGATTTCTAAATGGGACTCCATTTTTTCAGGTATTAAGACCAACAATTGACAAATGTACCCTCATAAAACTAAAAAGCTTCTGTACAGCCAAATAAACAATCAAGTGAAGAGGAAGCTGACAGAGTGGGAGAGGATCTTTGCCAGGTATACATCTGATAGATGATTAATAGTTAGACTATACAAAGAATTAAAAAAAGGAATCAAGAACAAATGAGAGACTTGTAGCTTATAGCTCCTTTGCCAAGAATCCCTAGCATCCTGCCATCTTAGCTTTCAGACTTCCCTGGGTCATAGGAATCCTATCCATTCTGGATCTGTGTGCACCTCATCTTGGCAGAGTGCCATCAGTCCCTGTCATCTTAGCTCTCAGTCCAGCCTGGGTCTCTGAGATCCTTCCCTGCCACAGACTTTCAGTTTGGGTCTTTATGTCTGAGGCCCGACCCCTACTATGTGAGTTCTCTTTGCCAGAGACCTGCCAATTCCCACCCTAACTACCAGCCAACCTGTTCACATAGCAGCTCCATCCCTACCAACTTATTCAGGAACCCACAAAGTCAATCCTGAAATTGGAACTCAAAAGTTCCATCTCTCTCTAACTGAACTAAGACCACTTCTTTCACCAAAATTGTACATCAACATAAAGTGGCCCCCAAACTGAACAGCAGGCACTACTTAGTTGGGCAATAACCTGACAAGTTGAGGAAACAACATACAAGACACATTCAACAAGGGCAAGATCTCTTACCCATATCAAGACACACCACCACACAAGTCTAGATGCTTAGTCCTCAGTAAAAAAAAACACAGACACGGTGAATAACCAAGATACTATGGCTAATACAGAAGTTAACAACCCCATTGTAATGTTTCCTGAGAATGACAACTCAGTAGATGCATAAGACAATGATTTCAAAATAGCAACTAAAAAATGTTCAAGGAATTCAGAGGATATGAATAAAAAACTGAATGAAGACCATGAAAACACAAAAAGCTGAATGACATAATTAAATTTAAAACATAAAACTAGAATTCAATAAACAGAGTCTCTGAAGAAATGCTAATCTAAAATAAAATTGGAAATAAAAAACTCAGGAACTCAAACAAAAAGCTTAGAGAAGAAAACAAAAAGAAATTGAAGGAAATTGAGAGAATATCAGATCTTGAAAACAAGCTTGGGGAAATGGATTACTCAATCAAAGAAAATGTCAAATTTAAAAGAACCCTTGGAATGGAATATGCAAGACCCCTGAGATACTGTAAAAAGACCAAAACTATGACTCATAGGCAAAGAGGAAGGAAAAGAAACCCAGGCCAAAAGCACACAGAAAATATTTTAAATAAAATCCTAGAAGAAAATTTCCCAAACCTAGGGAAAGTGATACCTGTAAAGGTACAAGAGGCATACAGAACAAGTAGACAGGACCAGAAAAGAAACTCCCCACATCGTATAATAGTCAAAAAACTAAACATACAGAACAAAGAAAAAAATATGAAAGCTGTTAGAAAGATCAAGTCACATATAAAGTCAGGCCCATGAAAATAAGAGTTGACTTTCCAATGGAGACTATGAAAGACGGAAGTACTCAGACCAATGTCCTATAAGTCATGAAAGAACACAGATTTAAGCCCAGGCTATTATAACCAGCAAAACTGTCCATTGTAATCAAAGGAGAAATAAAAATTTCCATGATTAAAAACAGATTTAAGGAATTTATGCCCACAAAACCAGCTCTACAGAGAACACTTGATACATACTTCATTTAGTCTCCTCATTTAGATTAAACACTCTCAAACAAGCACAAAGTAAATTATTCCAGAACAGTCAACCAAAAGTGTTCTAAGAAAACAGCACTATGACACCAACATAAAAAGAATTGCTAAACATTGGTCAATAAAAACCGTCAATATTAATGTTCTCAACCTCCAGGTAAAATGACACAGACTAACCGTTTGGATTAGAAAACAGAATCCATCAATTCCATCCAAGAAACACACTTCACTAACATTGATTGGCATCATCACCTCAGGGTAAAAGGATGAAAAAAGATATTCCAAGCAAACAGAACCAAGAAAGAAGCAGGTGGAGCTAATCTAATAGCCAATAAATTAGACTTCAGAATAAAACTACTCAGAAGCTGCAGAGAAGGTCACTTCAAACTCATTAAAGAAAAATCCACCAAGAAGACATTATAATCATATATATATATGCACCTCATATAGGGACATTCAATTTCATAAAAAAATTATTAGCACTAAAGTATCATATTGCCACCAACACTGTGATAGTGTGTGACTTCACTACCCTGCTTTCACCAGACAAAAACTAAAGAGGGGAACTCTGGGGTTAAATAACTCCATAGATCTAATATACCTTACAGACATCTATAGAACTTTCCATCCAAACACCAAAGAATACACTTTCTTCTCAGCATCTCATGAAACTTTCTCCAAAATTGACCACATAATATGACACAGAGAAAATCTCCACAAATTTACAAAAATTGGGATACCATCTTGTATCCTATCCAACCACAAAAGAATAAAGCTAGATATCAAAAATAATAAAAATATTAAAAAGTACAGAACTTCATGGAAGCTAAAGAACACATTACTGAATGAAAATTGGATCACAGGAGGAATCAAGAAGGAAATAAAAATATTTTCTAGAATTTAACGAAAATGAAAATAAACCTACCCGAACTTTTGATACACAATGAAGGTATTAAGTGCCTTCACCAGAAAATTTGAAACGTCATATAAATAAATGAAATACCCAAGAACAATCAATACCTAAAAAGAGTAGATGGATGAAATAAATGAAATCAAGGCTGAAATTAATGAAATAGAAGGGAAGAAAACTATACAAAGAATAAATGAAACAAAGAATTTGTTCTTTGAAAAGAGTAACAGGATTGACAAACCCTTAGCCAAATTAACAGAGAGAGAGAGAGAGAGAGAGAGAGAGAGAGAGAGAGAGAAGGGAAAAAGGAAATGGGACATTAAAAAAAGATGTGCAGGAAATTCAGAAAATCATAGGGACATACTTTAAAATCTATATTCACCAAATTAGAAAATCTAAAATAAATGGATAACTTTCTAGATATATACAGGCTGCCAAAATCAAATCCAGATGACATAAATAATCTAAAAAGATCTATAGCAACCAATGAGATAGAGTAATTAAAATTCTCCTAAACAAACAAACAAACAAACAAACAAACAAACCTAGGACCAGATGGATACAGTGCAGAAATCTTTCTGTAATTGAAAGAAAAACTAGTACCAATACTCTTCAAATTATTCCATAAAATAAAAAATAAAGGAACATACCCAAATTCCTTCCATGAAGCTAGTATTACTCTAAGACCCAAACCAGGCAAAGACCGAATAAAAAAGGAAATCATAGCTCAATCTCTCTGATGAACATAGACTCAAAAATTCTCAACAAAATACTCACAAACCAAATGCAAAGGATTCACCAAAAAGATTATCCACCATGATCAAGTTGGCTTCAACACAGAGATGCAGGGATCATTCCACATATGCAAGTCAATAAATGTAATCTCTAACTAAGGCAGAGTAGCTTTTTTTAACTTAAAAAAAACTTTATGGAGAATTTCATATATGCATACAATGTGTTTTGATCAAATCCACTCCCACTCCCTCCCCTCCAACACCTCCCATATCTCCCCATCACTTTTTTCTGACAACTTTGTGTACTCTCTCTTTCCTTCTTTCCTTCTTTCCTCCCTCCTTCCCTCCCTCCCTCCCTCCCTCCCTTCCTTCCTTCCTTCTTCCTTCTTTTTTTATTGAACTTTTTTCTTCTCTAACATTCCCCCCTCTGAAGAAGTAATCTTAAAATCTTTTGGAGATTAGATAAGAGCTCCCAAATACTTTTGACATTCTTGGCCTTTGGTACATAGTATGTTGCTAAGAGGCCCAAGGACATTTTGACTTTTAGCCAAGAATTTCTTTTCATTCTTTCTTTCTTTCTTTCTTTCTTTCTTTCTTTCTTTCTTTCTTTCTTTTTTTTTAACCCAATTGTCTCACCCTGCATCCCTGTTCAGTTTGGAAGAAGCCAGAGCGGTCTGTGTCCTGATTCCATATGGGCAATTTTGGTAACCTCTTCAGAGGATGGAGTGATAAGAATAGGAGGTAAGAATTGGCTAGGAAGTTAGGGTAAAAAAGACCCCAAAGAAAAGGCACACTAGCTTTTGTCTATGGGTATAAACATAGATATTTAGAAGGAAGTTTGATGGTATGTCAATTTTGTTAAATAGCAGTAGTGATATTCCCACTCAGGACTAATATTTCTCAAGGAATGGATTGTTCACAGGCTTATATACCATACATAGTTTCCTTCCCATGGAGCAGGCCTCAAATTCGAACAGATGGCCATTTGTTACTCCTGCAAAGGTGGTGCCCTGATTGCACAGGTAAGCACATCTTGCCTAGCAGAGTGGATATGTTTTATTAGATTTACAGCTGGTTAGGACCATTGTTGTCTTTTCTTCCACAGGAAGCACCCGGCATTACCCACTCTAGCACTTTGAAAGTAGCCAGCAGAGAGCAAATTTACAGCTCAACTCCAGTGTACTTTCTTTATACTTTTGCAACTAAGGTTGTGGTGCCTTCAGCAATAGGGTCTTAGAAGTCAGTGTGATAGTTTCTCATAAAGTTGAAAATAAAAGTACTATATGAGGCATTTGGTGTACCCCTTCAGTGGGTCTATCTAAAAGACTCTCAAAATGTATAACTCTTAACTGTAGGGAGAAAAGAGAGTCTTTGATTGGTGCCTAGGAGATGTGAAGGAGAAAGAAAAGACAAGAGTAGTTAGCATTGCAAGTTCTAGACAGGGAACCAGAAAAAGGTCAGAACAGGGCAAATTTCAAATGTTCATATCAGAGTCCATTGGAATTTCTTGATGAGAGCTTCCAAAAGCATCCCTCTATCGGGTTCCTCCTCATTTTTCTTTTGTCTGTCAAAGCTGGACTCAAGAGTAATAGACTCAGGATTTATTTTCAGGCACTTTGATAGCTGTTGGAGTGGCTAGAATCAGTGTCAGTTCCCTCTCAAAGACTTCTAGATAGGGTGAGAAAACAATAGAACAATAATGGGTTGTCTTCCTTAGCTACAGGTGGGCACTACAGTATTGCAGACAAAGATTTGAAGTCTTACATCTGAACAGCATTTTCTTATTAGAATCAAAATCATCAATGAGAAATAATTGTCTAAATAACATTTTATATGGACTTAAGTCTAATGACTGGGAGGTGTAATCCCTTGAACTCCTAAAGAAATATACTGATCACTTTAAAATCTTTGGTTATATGTTCCTTTTGGGTGTTTAAGACCATACAGTTGGCCCAAATAAACAAATTTATTTTTACCTGTGTCGTGAAAGAAGCCAGAGCAGTCTGCGTCCCGATTCCCTATTGGCAATTTGGATAACCTCTTCAGAGGATGGTGTGATAGGAATAGGAGGTAGGAATTGGCTAGGCAGTTAGGGTAAAAAGACCCCAAAGAAAAGTAGCCAGATTTTTGGCTAAAAGTCAAAATGTTCTTGGGCCTCTTAGCAACATACTATGTTCCAAAGTCCAAAAATGTCAAAATTATTTTGGAGCTCTTATCTAATTCCTAAAAGATTTTAGGGTTACCTCTTCAGAGAGGAGAATGTTAGAGTAGTAAAAAGCTCCCATAAGTTTAAGTGGTCAAGACTATAAAATCCTTAGTCTATCTGTTGGAGGACCCCACCTTTCCAATCTCATTGGTCCATCACCTGGTGATAGAACCACCCCTAGGAAGGCAGATTCACCTTAAGCTATCCTAAATAGATGGGCAGAATACCTGGCGCATTAATGAGGTAGCAATTTTTTCCTCCCGGGAAGCCCACCCCATATTGCAGAACTCTGCAGAACTTCTGACCAGTCACAGTCATGTGGGTGTCTGTAAGTCTGTCTGCTTTCTGCTGTTTGGGTCCATTCCTCAGTTCTTTTATGAATGAGACTAAGAACCCTCTAGGGGACCCTCTTTCCCCCTATTTCAGTACAGGCCCAAACTATGGACATATGGTGCCTTACTTTAATTAAGAGACCTACCGTAACAGTATGTGAAGGGGCTTTGCAGATAATGATATACTGGCACCTATCTGGAAATATTCCGGAAAAAAATTCATTTTGTACCCTTGGTATGTTCAGAATGTAGCATTATCAGAAACCATCAAAAAAAGGTACTATATGAACTAGTGATATCACTTCTGAGAATATAACCAATGGTCTTTGTATCATGCTACATTCATGTCATAATAGCTAGGAACAAGGACCAGCCTAGACATCATAAATGGATAAAGAAAATATGGTATGTATACACAATGGAATTTTATTTAGCTATAAAGAAGAATGAAATTATGACATTTTCAGGTACAATGAAACTGAAAAAAAATTACATTGAGGCAAACTGAACACAGAAGGACAAATGCTATATATTCTCTCTCATAAACAGATCCTAGCTTTGACTGTTTTGTTCTGTTTAACTCGGGGTCCCGTGGAAGCCATGAAACTAGGAAAAGGACATGGTGAGGGATATTGCCTTAAGGGAGGGAGGCTAGAAGAACATAGGTGAAAGAAAAGTGGAGAGGGGAATACTGGGGGTGGAAAAGTCTAAGCAGGAAGGGGCTGAGGACATTTGGGAGATGGGGGCAGGGAGGATTAACCAAAACCAAGGGTGTATGAAAAGCATGTAGAAATCTATTTTATAAGCACCTGTCCTGAAAAAAATACAAAGGAGAGTCTGAAAGAATTTACTCTGTATAGCTTCATGTCTAGATAATGCTACTTCTAGAAACAATTGCTTACTAAACAAAATTTCTAGTTGCCATTGTAGTATACCATCACAAGGTTGGTCAGGGAGGTCTCAAAGGCCCCCAATTACAATACAGGCTTTTGTTTTGTATTATTGAGACAGGGTCTCAGTACATTGTCTAGACTGGCCTCTTACGAGTGAAATTAGAGATATGCATCATTACTTCTGACTCGACTTAAAAAGGTTTCCTTCCTTCCCTCCTTCCCTCGCTCCCTCCCACCCTCCCTCCCTTCTTCCCTTCCTTCCTTCCATTTCTGCATGTGAGTGTGTCCATGTACTCAAACATGCTTGTGGAGATCAGAGGACAACTTGTGGGAGTTGCTTTTCTCCTTCCACCATGTGGCCTCAGGGACTGAACTCAGATAGTCAGGTTTGGCATCAAATGCATTTACCTGCCATCCTTTTCAAAATTAAACTTTAATTTCTATATTTGGATTTATTTTACTGACTTGCAATATTGTGGATTTTTTCAACCCTTATTTATATATTGTTTTTCCTTTCATTCTTGAATACTGAGATGTATAGATATATACACACAGATAGATATTGGTATATAAATTTTCATCAATGTTGAAAATCATCATAGACTAATATGAGTATGTTTTGTCAATGATATAATAACTAGTTGTCACATAGCTATCATTTATTAATGTGTGCCAAACTGTACATCACTGTACATGCTCTAGTTTGCTTATTGTTCACAGCCATTTGGGTGGATATACATACTATTATCTCCATTTTAGAGATGAATAAAACCAAACATAGAGTGTTTATGTCTAGTTTTATACAATCAGCGGAGAGGCAGAAGCAAGATGAAAACTGAAGCCGGCTGGTGTCAGAGCCTGGATTCTAAACAACTGCATTCTTTTGCTTGGAACAATAAAATATGTTAAATGGTTATGTCTTCATTAGACATTATTACCTTTATTCTAAATTATTGGGCATTTATTCCATTTCTTAGACATTATTCCCTTTATTAAAATTTGAGTCAGAGGACCAAAGCAATATTCAGGAAAAATTGTAAACATTGAGTATTTCCTGATGACATTGATTTGGAGAGGATGTCATGAAATACAGGTTTATCTTTTTCAGAATCCAAGTAATCTGTTTAATTCACTCTAAGTAGCAGATGGGCACTGGGGCTTTTTGATGACTAAACATTCATGACCTTAATATGTTTACTTTCACACAATATTAAATCAGTTTTGAAAAGGTGCAGGTGTGTTTTGGTAGCTTTTCCCTCTAAGTAGCAAATTTGTGACATTAGCAAAAATATTTTTGCACCTGGATTTGGACAGTGATAACAAACTTTCTCAGGCTAAGAATAAATTAGGACTAACATTTAGTTTTTTCAGTAATTTAAAAATATTTGAATTATAAATAGTTTTGGAAAATCCCAGAGCAATAAATAAATATAATTTGTTTACATAGGTTCCACAAAACCATTTCCTTTTAATAGAGATCACTGTTCCTAGTAACAAGTTAATAGTCTTCAAGCAAAAAGATGAATATAGGAAATAATTTGTGGCTCCTAAGGGGAAATTTTGCTATTTTGAATCCTATCAGTACTAGCTTACAGTTATGATTTTGTTCCTCTGTGAACACGAAGCTTGTTCCTGAACCAGACTCTGCACTGGATATTCTTTCTGCCTGATACAACACTGTGCCTGACTCCTTTTCATCCTGTTCCTCCTCAGTATGAAGGAGGAGCAAAACTGTTCGTCTAAATCAACCAGCCAGACTCTTGTTAGTTGCTCTATTTTATTTTTCTCCAGTCTCCTTATCTACTATATGCTATGCCTTTTTCCTCTACTGCAGATGAGTTCTGTTCAAGCTGCTATCTTCTCCTTTATTATCACACTAATCAGAGCTAATCATCATGCCTGATAAATATTAGGCTATCAATCACAGTTGAATAAATGACTTTTTATTCAAACTTGAGAGTGCCAGTTGTACAGCATAGAGTGCAATAAAATATTTGTCATTCAGTTTGTAATACTTAATGTCTAACTAACATTAATGATGAATTTGTATTATGGCACTCATGGCCCAGACTAATAGTTAAGTGTTTTAACTCATGCATTTTGAACCTACATGAACTTTAAAAGTAATCACACTTCAAAATTTACACCTAAGGTAGGCTTTTAAAACATTCCCTCTGTTCTGTAATTCTATGCTTAGGTAAAGTGTTCCTAAGTGAAATTCCAGAGTTAATAGTTTATATATACATGCAAAGATTTTATTTGTGTATATATATGTATATAATCTTTATAAATTTAAATGGACAGCTCATCAATGTTGTCTGTTTACATTAAAATGCAATCAATTATCAGAAAATTTTCACCTTACAAAACTTACACTCTAAATTTTTTAAATCACAAATCCCCATTTGCAGATTGCCTAGAATCTGGTGCCTTCTATTTGTCTTTCTGTGTATACTTAGAATTTCAGGGTATTGTTTGTTTTGTGACTATATTTAGCATAATATCCTCAAATTCATTATTGTAGCATGAGTCATAATTATCTTCTTTTTAAAGACTGAATGGCATTACATTATATATATATATCTTGTATTTTCTTCATTCATCAATGAGTATTTTGGTTATTTCAACATTTTGACTATTGAAAAGGAGGCAGCTATGAACATGGATGTTTAAATTATTGCTTTGAGGATCTGCTTCAGTCTTAGGTGTGCCAAGAAGTGGTATTGAAAGATCAAATTTTAATTTTATTATGTTTGGAACTATGATACTGTCTTGATATTTGTGTAAAATTACATTTTCAAAAGCAGCACATAAAAATTCAACTTTCTCCACATTATATTCAACTGTTGTTAGTTCTCCCTCTCTTCCTACTTTAATTTTTTGATAGTAGCGCTTCAATTTTTAAAGTAATAGTTAAAATTTTATCATATGTCATCAAACAAATGTTAGTAAATTTTGGAAACTATGCTAGAATTAGTTGTTACAGAATGGACATGAAGCTT
Source organism: Nannospalax galili (assembly GCF_000622305.1). Lineage (NCBI taxonomy): Eukaryota > Metazoa > Chordata > Mammalia > Rodentia > Spalacidae > Nannospalax > Nannospalax galili. The sequence continues at coordinate 3,036,797 of NW_008347189.1, forward strand.
TGAGGCTGGTCTGCTTCCATACCTGCCCAATGTGGCTCTCATCTCCTTGTACTGAACGATAAGAACTGAATGGAAGAAATGCATCACACTAGCCTCCTGTCAGTGTGGTTTGTTTTATATCCTTTTAAAGACTGATATCATGTATATTTTATAGTAGTCTCAAGAATAACTGTTGAGATTAATTTAGGATTCTTGAAATTCGTTTTAAAATTCCAACACCAACTAGAGTTGAATCATGTATATAGTTTTAATTATGTTGAGGTATGTTCCCTCTGGTCCAATTCCCTCTAGGACTTTTAACATAAATGCATGTTGTATTTTGCCAAAGGTCTTTGACTCTATTGAGATTACCATGTGATTTTTTTTCTTCAAGGCCATTTACATGATTTATTACATTTATTGACTTACATATATTGAACCATCTCTGTAATAAAGTGGACTCAATCATCATAGATAAAATTTTTGATGTGTTTTTCTATGCAGTTTGCAAATATTTTTTTTTAGAATTTTTGCATTTATGTTCATTAAAGAAATGGGCCTATAATTTTCCTTTTTTTGTTGTGTCTTTACATGGTTTGGGTATTAAAGTGATAACTGGCTTCATAGAAGGAATTTGGGAGTTGTCCCTCTGTTTCTATCTTTTGAATAATTTAAGTAGGATTGTTTGTAGATATTTGAATGTCTGATACAATTCTGTTGTGAATCCTTCTGGGCCTGAGCTTTTTATAGTTGGGAGATTGTGTATTACTGGTTCAATTTTCTTATTTGTTATGGGTCTGTTTAAGCTGTTGATGTCTTCTTGGTTTAGCTTTGCTGATTTCCATGAATTTAGAAATTTATCAATTTCTTTTAGGTTTTAAAATTTCATAGAATATAGGTCTTTAAAGTATTCCCTTATAATATTCTGGATCTTTTTGATGTCTGTTGTGTTGTTTCCTCTTTCATCTCTGATTTTGTTGATTTGGATTTGCTTTTTTTTTTCCTTTGGTTAACTGGGCCAAATATCTGTATATCGTGTTTATCTTTTCTAAGAACCAGCTCTTAGATTCATTGATTCTCTATATATTTTTTCTTTTTTTCTATTTAATTAATTTCTGCTCTGCCTTTTGTTTCTTCTCATCATCTAGGTTTGGGTTTGGCTTGTTTTTGCTTTATCAGAGTCTTAAGTCATATTGTTAAGTCATTTATTTGTACTCTGTCTGATTTTTTAAATGTAGGCAGTTATAGGTATAAACTGTACTCTTAGGACTGATTCTAAAGTGTCCCAGAGGTTTTTTGTACTGTATTATCATTTTGCTTTAGTTCCAGGAATACATTTATATCTTTCTTAAATTCTTCTTTGACCCATTCATCATTCAGGAGTGTGTTGTTTAATCTCCATGACTTTATATAAGTTGCTAGAGCTTATTTGGTGTTGATTTTTAAGTACATGGAGAAGCATCAGGAAAACATGTTTTTAAACATAATGAAGATGTAGATAGATATTGATTGTAATTGCATAAATTCTGATTTTGTTTTCACTGCTTTCCTATTTTTTTATTTTTATTTTTTAATTAATTGTTTGCAAATTTCATACATTTTTAGAAGCATTTGATTACAACAGCATTGCCATATTCAATATCAATTTCCAGAGCTAAGATGCATCTCTTTCAAAATTGGCTGTAAATTTTTAGGTTTACAGTTGAATTATTACAGTTATACAACATTGTACTCAGTATAAACCCTATAAGTCATAAAATTAAGTGAGGTTTTAACCTTTAAAAATGATCTCCATTTCATCTTAAAATATAATGTATCCATACAGAAAAATTCTTTTTCAATGCAATTGACATTGGATGTTTGCACATGCATTTCTAATCTCTAAATATCTGATTATTACTAGTCACAGTTGGTTACTTTCTGAGCTTCTAGGCATCTGAGCATGGATATAAAGTCATCAGGTA
>NW_008347189.1:3038849-3039304 GCF_000622305.1 Nannospalax galili
AAAATTTTTAATAACTACATGATTAGAAGAAGCATTTCACTACAGCTTTAACATATTCAGTAACACACTCCAGAGCAAGAGTACATCTCTCACAAATGGGTGCAAGTTTCTAGGTTCACAGTTGAACTAATACAGTTGTATAATATTGAACTCAGTATAAGCCCTGTAAGACATAAAATTGAGTGAGTTTTTAACCTTTAAAAAAGACCTCCATTTCACTTTAGAATATATTTTTCCTTGCAGAAAGACTCATTATTTTTGCTACTAACGCTGAGATGTTGGCGCATGCATCTCTAATCTGTATGTATCTGATTATTACTAGTGATAATCAGTTGCACTTGGACCCTTGGTGCCTGTGTGTCTATAAAGTCATTGGGTACATTTCAGTGGTAATGATTATCATGTCTACTAATTAACATGACGTAAATTTCCATGCTTCTTCCTCAAATATAATA
>NW_008347189.1:3040087-3041445 GCF_000622305.1 Nannospalax galili
TATCTGGCATTGTTGCTTGTTATGTAGCCTTTAGCTATGCATATGGACTCTTAAGAAATTATATTGGCCCCTTTAATCTTTGGTTATATTTTCCTTTTGGGTGTTTAAAGCCATACAGTTGGTCCAGATAAACCAATTTATTTTCACTCTTAAGGTCGTTTGAGGATCTGTTCCTCAGGGGTCACATGGGCTTGGGAGGACGCCTTGGCTCCTTTCTTTTACCAGTTCCACCTATGTGAAGATGAGTCAAAGGTCCTGCTCGACCATGGTTAGCTTTGCTTGGAAGCACGGAGGAAATGATTCCTCTATGTTGACCCTCCTCTTTGTAGACTGGACAGTGGTTCAAGTCCATCAGGTGGGGTCTCCTCAGCCTCCTTGATCAAGAGGACAGGTGACCCACCACCATTATAGGACATTTTGAGAGATGCTCATAGTCCCCTGGAACTAGTCGACCTAGGAGGACAAGGAGCAAAAAGTGTCATGTCCCTCTGACCAAATTATTATAGGCCTCAATGTATGTCTGTTAAACACCCAAGAAGGTTAGTTCCACTAGTCTGGTATTTCTAATTACTGTGTGTCATGTAGATAAATCTTGGGCAAAGACCAGTTGTTCTCAGATAAACCTTACCTAGACATATATTTCTTGACCTGCTATGTATAATTGGTCAGTAGGTTATAGGAGTAATACAGTTCCCTCTTGTTTTCAAAACTAGCTAGGCATTGTTTATCTCTTGCATTGTCTAACCCCTCCATCACGGTTTTCCCACTTAAGGTGCCCCCATTTCCACCCCCTTTCTCCCTTACTAATACCCTTCTCCTATGGTCCTACCTCTCTTGAGCTCCTTCTTTCCCTTTATCCCCTAGGTTCCTTGTATACACTTCCCTCCCCCCTCCCTTAAACTAACCCAATTTTTATCCATAGCTCCCTTATTAAGGCCTGTTTCCTACTTTTCTTCTCTTTCAGATTATTTCTTTTCCTTTACCTCCCTGTTCCCTTTCCATTATCCTGGTTCCTATAGTTATGTCTGGTTGCATGCTTACTTATCAGAGTCTAGTTCTAGGATCCACATATGAGGGAGAACATATGTCGATTTTTTTTCTGAGTCTCTGTTACTTCACTTAGTATAACACATTCTAGTTCCATCTATTTACCTGCAAATTTCACGATTTCATCTTTCTTAACTGCTGAGTAAAACACCATCATATAAATGAACCACATTTTCATTATCCTCTCATCAATTGAGGGACACTTAGGTTGCTTCCATCTCTTAGCTATTGTGAAAAGAGCTGCAACAAACATGGATGTACAAGTGTCTCTGCAATAGGATGAGTTCTTTGGGTATATGCCAAGGAGTGGT
>NW_008347189.1:3042159-3044246 GCF_000622305.1 Nannospalax galili
CTTGGTTCTCTGTTTTTTGAGTTCGTTATATATTCTGGTTATTAAACCACTGTCAGATGTGTCACTGGTGAAGATATTCTCCCATTCTTTGGGTTTTCTGTTTGCTTCCTTGGTTGTGTCCTTCTATGTTCAGAAGCTTTTTAGTTTAATGAGGTCCCATTTGTTAATTCTTGCCCTTGTTTCCTGAGCAATTGATGTCCAGTTTAGAAAATCCATTCCTATGCCTATAAAGTAGGTTTTTCCCAGTGTTTTCTACTAATAGTTTTAGAGTTTCAGGCTTTACATTGAGGTCTTTGAGCCACTTGGAATTGACTTTTGTGCAGGGTGAAAGATAGGGGTTTAGTTTCATTCTTCTACAAGTGGAGACCCAGTTTTGCCAGCACCATTTGCTGAACATGCTGTCTTTCCTCCAGTGTATTTTCCTGGCCCCTTTGTCAAATATCGTGGATGAAAATGCATTTACTCATATTTGGGTCTTTAATTTTGTTCCATTGATCTATGGTCTATTTTTGTGCCAGTACCATGTTGTTTTTATGGTTATAGCTCTCTTACAGCTTAAAATCGGGTATAGTAATCCCCCCTCCGCATTACTCTTAGTGCTCAGGGTTGTTTTGGCTATCTGAGGTCTTTTTTGCTTCCATATGAATCCTAGGATAGTTTTTTCCAATTCTGTGAAAAATGTCATGGGGATTTTGATTGGCATTGCGTTGAATCTATACATGACTTTTGGTAGGATGGTCATTTTCACATTAATTATTCCAATCCATGAGCATGGGAGGTCCTTCCAGGTTCTGATGTCTTCCTCATTTTCTTTCTTTAAAGACTTAATATTTTCATTGTAGAGCTCTTTCATGTCTTTCGTCAGGTTTATTCTGAGGTATTTTATTTTTTTGCAGCTATTGTGAAGGGGTGTGTTTCCATGTGCTCTTTCTATGATTGCTTGTTATTGGTATATAGTCTATATATATAGACTTTTGTAGGTTAATTTTGTAACCTGCCACCCCACTGAATGTGTCAATAATTTCTAGGAGTTTTCGGGTGGAATTTTTTTCATCTCTTAGATATAATATCATATCATCTGCAAAAAGGGATAATTTGATCTCTTCTTTTCCAAATATTACTCCTTTAATTTCCTGCTCTTGTCTTATTGCTCTTGCAAGAGTTTCAAGTACTATGTTAAAGAGAAGTGGGGATAGTGGATAGCCTTGTCTGGTTCCTGATTTCAATGGGAATGCTTCCAGTTTTTCTCCATTTAGAATGATGTGGGCTGTGGGTTTGTTATATATGGGTTTAATTATGTTGAGCTATGTTCTCTCCAGTCCAATTCCCTCCAGGACTTTGAACATAAATGCATGTTGAATTTTGTCAAAGGCCTTCTCTGCATCTATTGAGCTGACCACGTGGTTCTTGTCTTTGAGCCCATTTACATGATTTTTGACATTTATTGGCTTACATATATTGAACCATCCCTGCATCTCTGGGATAAAGCCAACTTGATCATGGTGATGATTTTTTGATATGTGTCTGTATGCGATTTGCAATTATCTTGTTGAGAATTCTTGCATCTATGTTCATTAAGGATATAGGTCTATAGTTTTCTTTTTTGGTTGTATCTTTACCTGGCTTTGGTATTAGAGTGATAATGGCTTCATAGAAGGAATTGGGATGTTCTCCCTCCATTTCTATTTTTTTGAATAAACTAAGTAATATTGGATGTAGATCTTCTTTAAATGTTTGATAGAATTCTGCTGTGTTTTTGAATAAACTAAGTAATATTGGATGTAGATCTTCTTTAAGTGTTTGATAGAATTCTGCTGTAAATCCATCTGATCCTGGGCTTTTTTTAGTTGGGAGGTTTTGTAGTACTGTTTCAATTTCTTTTTGTGTTATGGGTCCGTTTAAGCTGTTAATCTCTTCTTGGTTTAGTTTTGGTGGTTCCCATGCATTTAGATATCTGTCCATTTCTTTTAGGTTTTCAAATTTAGCAGCATATAGGCTTTTAAAATACTCCCTTATAATGTTCTGTATCTTTCTGGTGTCTGTTGTGATGTTTTCCCTTTCATCTCTGATTTTGTTGATTTGGAGGT
>NW_008347189.1:3044399-3059749 GCF_000622305.1 Nannospalax galili
AAGTCATTTATTTGTGTTCTTTCTGATTTTTTGATGTAGGCACTTAGAGCTATAAACTTCCCTCTAAGTACAGCTTTCAGCGAGTCCCAGAAGTTTTGTTGTGTTGTATTGTCCTATTCATTTAGCTCCAGGAATACTTTTTTTCTTTCTTAAGTTCTCTTTTGACCCATTCATTATTCAGCAGTGTGCTGTTTAATCTCCATATATTCATGTGGTGACTAGGGCTTGACTAGGGCTTCTTCCAGTGTTGATTGTAAGCTTTATTTCCTTGTGGTCTGATAGAATGTTTGGAATTATTTCAGTTTTTTGTATTTGCAGAGGTTTGTTTTTTGCCCCAGCATATGGTTCACTTTGGAGAAGATTCCATGGGGTGCTGAGTAGAAAGTATGTCCTTTGGTGCTTAGGTAGAATACTCGGTAGATGTCTGTTAGGTCCATTTGATATATGGTATATTGTTTTCATTCAAATCCCTCTCTTAACTCTCTGCCCTGTGGACCTATGTAATGGAGATAGTGGGGTCTCGAAGTCCCCTACTATTAATGAGTTGGGATTAATCTGGTTCTTAAAGTCCTGTCGTATTGTTTTTATGAAATTGGGTGCGCCAGAGTTTGGTGAATATATGTTCATGAGTGTAATAGTTTCTTGGTTTATTGTTCCTATGATCAGAATGAAGTGGTCCTCTTTATCTCTTCTGATTAGTTTTAGTGTAAAGTCTATTTTGTCAGATATTAGAATTGCAATGCCTGCTTTCTGCTAAGGTCCGGATCCCTCCAGGAATGATTTTGGCCTCAGGAATTTGGGGGTTGGACTGGCCTGGAAGCCAGGCCCAGGAAGCTGATGTCTAGGGCAGCTCTTGGCCATGCCACCCAGAGATGCAAAGCAAGATGATGATGGGAAGCAGCCCCAAGGCTCCTGGAGATTGCACTGAGGAGCTGGGTTGGTCTTGGTGCAAATGATCAGGAAGAGGAAAGTTCAGCCCTGCATCCAGGAAAGAGGCTAGTGGAATGTGCAGGCCCAGGGAAGTCGAAGGGAGGTCAGGGTGGGGCCAGGCCCAGAGTGCTCCTGGGGATCTGAGAAAGAACTGAGGTGGTCTTGATGCAAAGGATCAGGAAGCAGTGGCGGTTCCCCAGGTGTCTGGGGCACCAAGAGAAGGAATGGGACAGGACACAGGCTAGGAGGAGAGACCGACGGGGGAGATGGGTGGGTGAATGAGGCTGGGGGAGTTAAGGTGTGGAGGGTGTGATTGAATTACCCCGGAGAGAGAGGCTTGTGGGTTGGAGAGAGGCTTGTGGGTCATGCAGGCCAAGGGAAGCAGAGGGAGGTGAGCCTGTTTTATTTTTTTATAGAAGATAGAAAAATCTTCTGAAACAGAGAATCTTTAAATTTGGTCTTTACTAACATAAATTATTTGAAGCACCTGAAATCTCATTTGAGTCTTGGAGAAAGGTAGCATGGTTGCAAAGCAAAGAGGCTTAGAAATAGCAATATGATTTTTGGGTAAAAAGTAGACACGCACACCATTTGGAATGCTTTATCAAGAGAGGGAGACAGAAGTGAAAAGCAATCTTTCTGCTTTATTTGGCATTCTTGCTAAGTTCAATTTTGGTCTTAGCATTTGACAAAGAATCTGGAGACTCTGGAAAAGGTCCATGGAAGATCAGCAAAAGTGATGTAAGGAATGGGGACTATGTCCTAAGAGAGAGATCAGTGGGATCAGAACTGTTTAACTTGGAGGACAGAAGACTAAGAGTGATTTAACTGTCTTCAGGTATTTGAAAGGTTATTATATGGAAGATGCAGAACAGATGTTCTTTACTTTCACAGGAGACCAAATAAAAGGAAATACTTTAAAATTGTATCAAGAGAAAAAGTTCAGTTGGTCATAAAGATGGATATAAGTAGAAAGAAGGGATTAAACACTGAGACAGGTAACCATGGAATATTGGAAAGTTCAGTCCTTGGAGATCTTTAAAATTAGGAACACATAACATCTGCCTTGAATGATTTAAATGTCCTCTCACCTTAGTGCAGGGAGCTACTTTACATCTTCTTTTGAAACGTCTGTCTCTAAGATTCTAAGCATATTGTTTTCACTCTTACGTAGCTTTCTGGAAGACAATCAAAAGCATTTATCCAAGCATGAAATCTAGAATTCAGCAGACCCCAAGATGAAAGGACTACCTTTTGTTTTCCATGGTTATCTCTAATTTCCTTTGAAATGGACTGGTCTTAGTGATTGGGTCTTGGAGATAATGTTTCTTACCTAATGTCATTTACCAGTGAATTTGTAGAGCTGTAATATATGTGGCCCTTGTTTTCCTGAAGTTTCTGAAGATTCTGTACTTTGGGGAATTATAGCAACTACTTTTATATTGAGGCTCAGACACTCATTTGAGCATGGGGCGGTAATATGTTTCCCTTTTATAGATGAAGAAACTGACTTAGAGAAATTTAGTTATTCACTTAAGGTCCTTCAGTACATAAATGTATAATTCAAATTTGGTCTGCTTTTCTCTTTGCACTATTCTAAGAGGTTATACCCATTTAGAAGCATCCTATATTGATGTTGGAAACTTTTGATAGTATTCACAAATTAAGAATTGAGGTGATCTCTCTGCTTCCTGTGCCTGCTTGAAGATGTAAGTGTTCAGCTTTCTGCTCTGGCCACCTTCTGCAACCATGCCTCCCTGTCATTTTGGCCTCTTCCCTCTGAAGCCATAAGCCAAATAAACTCTAACTCCTTTAAGTTTCCTTGGTCATAGTCTTTTATTACAGCAACAGAAAATTAACTCATACAGAAGTTGGTACCAGAAAGTGGATTGTTTCTGTGAGGAATCTGACTATGTGTGAGTTTGGAGGAATATGGAAGACTTTGTAATTTTGATCTAGGAAAGGGTCAAATGCTATAAGCAGAGCTTAAAAGACCATTCTAGTAGGAGCCTGAAAGGGAGTAGTGTTGAAGGCAAAGTAGTTCCTGAGGGAAATGAGGACTTAAACAGCAACTGGGATATTTTGGAAAAGCATATGACTGCCATCTGCCCACAGCCTAAAACCTTGTCTGAGACTAAATTGAAAAGTAATGGACTAATTTTTTTGTCAAAAGAAATTTCAAGACTGCTTAACATTAGGTCAGTGGCATTGTTAATAATGGTGAATATTATGGAGATCTAAAATGAATAAGAACATGTGGTATGGAAAGAAATGCATAATGTAGTTTGGACTGAAAAAGAACACTAGAAAGATTAATGTTGGAGACATTGAAGAAGAGGCTCTCTTTGATAAGAAGATTAGAACCATTAAAGAGAGGCCTAGAGATTTATAAGTAAACAATGAAAAGAGTACCTTTAGGGAAAGACCACACCTAGCCAAGCCTCCATCATGTGAAAGGAAAATGCCAGAGGGGTTTTATGTTCCTAGAAAACTACAGCATAGAAAATACTCTAATGTGAATAATGTGGGCTGGGGTCCATCCTAGCCTGCCTGAACTTGGCAGTTTTTGTTTATGTGGTGCTGGCTTCAGAGGCATGAAAGATGCAAGAATGAAAGAATCATTCATTCTTCTTCTGCAGTTTCAGAGAGCCACTAATTCCATGCAATGTGCATCAGGGGCATCCTTGCAGAAAGAAAGCCCTGACAAGCCATTGTATGAAGCTCTTTATGTGAAGTTTAGTTGGTACTGGAGACCCCAATTCATTGGAGATTCTAGAGCTTTGAGACATCTGCCAAGGTGAGCTGCATACAGGGAGTGGTACCAGCCTGAGAGAGTGAGAGAGGGAGAGGGAGAGAGAGAGAGAGAGAGAGAGAGAGAGAGAGAGAGAGAGAGAGAGAGAGAACAAAGTTGCAGGGGCTGAACCATATAAGCCATTTGCAAGTAAAGTCACAGAAGTTGGACATAGAGCTACTGAACTTGGTGTTTGCCCTGATGGTTTTCAGTCTTGTTTTGGTTCAGTATTTCCTCAATGCGCCTTATTCTTTTCTTTTGGAATGGGAGACTAGTAAAGAGTATGGAGACTTATGAAGGTGGACTAAATGCATTTTGCATTTATATGTTTATGAACCTATGGGGGCCAGGAAGTGGAATGTGGTGGCTTGAATCCATGTCCCCCGTAACCTCCAAGTATTAGGACATTTTCTTACAGTTTCACATTAGTGGTACTGTTTTGGGAGATTTTAGGAGGTACGGCCTTACTGGAAGAAGCATGTCACGGGGGCATGTTCTTAAGCCTTGGCAGCTTTCCGGTTGCTTTTTCTGCTTGCTGTGCCTGCTTGAAGATGTGATCACTCAGCTTTCTGCTCCAGCCACCTCCTGCCACCATGCTTCCCCAGCTGTTATGGACTCTCCCTCTGGAACTGTAAAGCAAATAAACTTTTCCTTTTATTAAAAAAGAATTAAGATGAACTATAAAGGGAAATGATCTCCATTAGATAAACACAAAGAAATAAATGTTGAATGAATGAGAACCCAACTGAAAGTTTGGGATAAAATTAGTTGATGTATGATACTTCTCAAAATGATTTTTTCCCCCACAAAATAGCGTTATATATAAAACTAAGAATTTTATTATATTTGACTCATGATTTCTATAATTGAATTGTCACCTCTTGAATCATCAGAGTTTCATAACTCAATTGTTATTTACAAATACAATTCAAAAAATTCTTGAATTTGAACATGTATACTTCTGAAAGGCATTGGCCTTGTGGGATTTTGAAAACTTCCATAGCTAAATGAAACTCCAATTGTTAATGTTCTACAACTATTTCAGAGGCTGTTATTATAGTGAAATAATAGTCCTTAAACATAATTTGATACTTATTCCCTAATCTGTAACTGCTTTCATCTATTTCTTCATTTTATCACTTTCCCTAAACTTTAATGTTAACTTAATTTGAGTCTTTGCATTTCTAGTAAATAGTACTTCCAGGAAAAAATTCAGATGGGTACAAAAAATATAAGCAATTTAATTTTCAATAGAAAATCAACCAGTGGTATTCTATATCATTAATTTCACTTTTAGAAAAATTATACATTTCTCAGTCATTTATTTAATATACAAATATTGAAACTCTAAAACATTTAGAAGAGAGAGTTGGGAATACATTTTAAGATAGAGGCTCAAGGAAAAACTTTCTGAGTAGGATTCTTGTTGCCCAGAAAATAAGACCCAAAATCAAAAAGTGGGATGTCATGAAATTAAAAACAATTCTTTAGTGTAAAGGAAATGGTTAATTGAAAAGACAGCCTTCAGAATGAGGAAAAAATCTTTCCCACCTATACATCTGACAGAGGATTAGTGTTGTGAGTATACGAAAAAAAAAAAAAACCTCAAAAAACTAAAGAACAAGAAAAGAACCCAATTAAGAAGCAGGCAACGGTACTGAACAAGGAGTCCTCAGAAAACATGAAAATGGCTAAGAACTATTTTTAAAAGTGTTCATTATTTATTGTTGCCAGGAAAATGCAAATTAAAACTACTTTGGAATTTCACCTTACCCCATTTTAATTACTAAGATTAAAAAAACAAATGACAGTAAATGCTGGTGAAGGCATGGGACACAGGGAACCTTCTTGGAGAAGTCATTAAATCACTAGGTGTTAAGATCCTCTCATTTGTCTTTTCTCTTTTTGGTGTGGGTGTGCATGTCTGTGTTTGTGAATTTGTGTGCATGCTTATGTATGATCTAATGTACACATGTGTGGGTGCATATGTACCTGTTTAGGGGTGCGCGCATGCGTGCGTGTGTGTGTGTGTGTGTGTGTGTGTGTGTGTGTGTGTGTGTGAATGTGTGCTTGTGTGCATGCCATGTGCAGAGGCCACAGGACAATCTCAGATGTTGTTCCTCAGGAACTTGTCCATTGTCCACCTTCTTTATTGAGACAGGAGTTCTCACCAGCCTGGATGTCACCAAGTAGGCTAAGCTTTCTGCCAGTGAGTTCCAGAGATCTGCATGTCTTTGCTTTCCTAGTGCTCAGGTTCTCTTGTTTGTGCTGTAAGTACTTTATAGACCGACATATCTCTCCAGTCTCACTTCCGTGTTTTTTCTTTTTAACATATTTTCTTTACTTTTTTTGCATTTTGTAATTTAGATTTCTTTTACTTTATAGAAAAGAGAGTAAGAAAATAGTTATATGTTGAAATAATTATAAGCACTTATTGACCACTTACTGCTAGTGCTTACAGAAGATTTTCTGACTTCTGATGACAAGCACTACTCTAGAAATTCTGCCAGTGCTGTCTTTTTGAATCCTTGAAATTATCCTACGAACTGTGGGGCTTTTTATCTATCACTTTGTATAGAATATTGAATTTAATTTCAGCAGGGTTAGTATTTTATGGAGGCTGCTTAGATAATACAAAAAGAGGTAGGATTCATATCCAGGCAATGTGGTGACCATGAGTTTTTGCATAGTGTGCTTCTTTCTATTTAAGACACTATCATGGTCATTTAAACAGCTCCCAAGCTTCTATACTTTCTCACCAATGGTTTGTAGCAATCTAAAGTTATTATGTTTTGCTTATTAAACATCAACTATAAAAACTATCATTCAAATAAGCATGTACTTATAAGAAATTACTAAATGAATATTTTTCATGATATATTTTTGAAATATGAAGTTAGAAATAGTCCTTTTCATTAAGTAGCTTACAGCTCAGAAAAAGGAGTAAAATATATTCAACTAAGTGCCTTGCAAAAGTATGTCCTAACTGGTAGAAGAGATATGCAAACAATATTTTCAGGACATACAGAAGAGGGAGAAATTCATACTCATTTGGCAAAGTGGTACACAGAACTTTAACTCAAAAAAAAAGAACTGCAGGATTTTTATGAGATTGGGTAAATGGGAGACATGTGGGCATAGACAATATGCCATATGGGGAAATGCAACTGTTCAGCAGCTTTTGCTCATCCAAGGTTCTAGGAAATGCAACAACATGTAGAACAGTGTCTCAGCTCTTGATTGTGGACATTAGGAATGGCACCTCAGTACACACATACTAACCCATCCACATGTCCCTTTATTCTGTGTTTGAATTTCTGGTTAAAATAATTTCAGTTCAGGATTGAAAAGATTGCTGAGTGGTTAGGAACACTGGCTGTTCTTGCAGAGGACCTGGGTTCAATTCCCAGAACCCACATGACAGCTAACAACTGTCCCTCACTCCAATTCCAGGTTAGTCCAACACCTTTTTCTGACCTCTATGGGCATTGTACAAAATGGGTGCACTTACACAAATGCAGGCAATGTACTCATACACTAAAATAAAAAATAAAGTGAATAAAATATTAAAAACTAATTTCACTTCATTGGTGTAGGAATGTTCTTCCTTAATGGGTATGCATTTTTCAGCCTTGTTTTTTAAAAAATTATTATTTTTATTTTATGTGTAAATGTGTATTACCTGCATGTGTGTTAGTACACCCATGTCATGCAATACCCATGGAGGTCAGAAGAAGGCATCAGATACCTTGGAACTGGAGATCCAGACAGTTGTTAGCTGCCTTGTGGATACTGGGAATCAAATTCAGGTCCTCTTCAGGAGAAATCAGTGCTCCTAACGGCTGAGCCAGTTTTCTAGCCCCAGCCTTAAGTTTTATAACATAGTATAAAAGTGATTAAAATCCACAGTTATGATGTTAATATTTATTAGGAGGTCCATGCCTTTAATCCCAGCACTCAAGAGGCAGAGGCAGGCAGATCTCTGTGAGATGGAGTCATGACTGGTTTACATGAGTTCCAGGTCAGCTGGAGATAAAAGAAAATCCTGTCTCAAAAATTAAATAAAATAAATAAAAAGGATACTCTATTCATATTTAGTATTTTTGTATATGCTAAAATATGAGTAAGACATTTTGACATTTTGGAATACTTGCCTGGTAACTTCAAGTTTAAGTGTGTAGCTGAGTAATTGGTTTTAATTCAAGAAGCTAGAAAGCTAAATTTTACCATCAGAGTTTAAAAGCCTAGTGAAGTGTTCTCTGATAGCTAGTAAGATCCAACCCATACTGTTACCAAAGGTTCTCCTTGGGCCTTGACCCCATCCTGCTGAACTTCTGACTAGCCTGGGTGAGTTACCTAAATCCTGCTATGTCCATCCCCTTGCCTTGGGACCATTTCCAATCCTGCCCTTCCAGAGCTCAGGCGTTCTGTTAGCTAGTAAGAAAAGCCCATTCTCTTCCCATTGGATCCTCTTGGGCCTTGTTCTTCTCCTGCTGAGGCTGTCACAGAGTACCTAAGAGGCAGGGTGAGATACCCAAATCCTGCTGTGCCCATCCCCCCTGCTTTGGGACCACCTCTAGTCCCTCACAGTGCTCCAGAATTTAAGCCTTCTCTGTTACCTAGTAAGAAACAGCCTATCCTCTTCCCACTGGCTCTCCTTTGGCCTTGGCCCTGTCCTGCTGAGGCTGCTGGGGAACACCTGATGATCTAACAAACTAATACTATTGGTGCAGTAGTGGCACATTTATCTTGGGGGAAATCAACAATTTTCTGACTGGAATTAGGCCTGCTCAATAGGAAGGAACTCACGATGTACTGAAAATATAGCCAAATACATGTGGCTGCAGCGATCATAGATCCTATAGAAAAAAAACCCCACATTTGCCACATCTCTAGACCAATGTAATTTCTCAGTTTATTCTAAATGTTCATCCTTATGTTTACAGACAAGTGTATCTTTCATTATTCATCAAGAAAGCTTCTTTATGCAACAGATGGGGACTATTACAGAGTTTCAGAACTGGTCAAATACAGACAATAAGTGTCTGTGAGAGCCTTAACCTTAAACGACACATCTTCAATGAGACTGCTCCACATAGGATGAAACGCATCTCTCACCTCTCACCAGAGAAGTTTTCTTATGCAGCAGGTGGTCATCAACACAGAAACCCAAAATTGGTCAAGGTACAGAGAAGAAGAGACCACAGAGTGCTTATCTCTGAAGGGGACACCTATTTCAAACCTTTGCCTCTCAAGGCTCAATGAGCATTGCAGAAGATGCGAGAGAAAGATTGTAAGACCCAGAGGGTTTGAATGACAATAGAAACAGAGTCTTTTAGACAGCTGATGAGTTATTCATGAGCTGACAACAATGGTGACAGAATGCAAAAGTTCTGTGCAACCTTAAACCAGACAAAGTCCCAGCACAGACAAAGTGTTTAAGAATTCAAAACTTAACATAAGGAAAATTTGGCAATTGATAGCTGCTGGGAGGGGGACAGACAGTGTCTTACAGGAATGGGACTCTTGGTGGGCCCAATGGATGCACTCACACTGACATTTAGGGATACAAATTAGACTACACACCATATTATCTCTAAAAGTGATGTGCAGCAGGGGAGGTATGCATACGTAAGGGGATCTAAAACTATCAAAGTCTAAAAATACATTCTATGAAAATCGCAAAACTTCAGTATCAAAATATCTGAAATAATAAAAAGACACAAGCGTTAAAATAAGATGAAAAATATAGTTTTAATAATCTTTTTTGTGTCTTAAAACTGCTTGTACATCAATAGCGTTGGTAAAGTTTTCATTGGAGTGTGTTAGAGAGGGAAACTAAGGAGGAATTGTGTAGCACATATGGAAACTGTGCTATTGATTCCAGATGAAAGAAGCAGACACCTATTCATAGCTGAGTCTCATGAGTCACCTGAACCCAGAGAGTCAGTCAGACTCTTTCTCTCTGCAGAGCTTTGTTCGCACTCCTTTTTGCACTTTTTTGAACCTCTGTCATTCTTTCCTGTCCTTAACCATAACCTTGTTTCTCTATTTCTCCATGCTATGGTAGTAAAATGAGTGTTAATTTCATAAATGCTTGTCCAGTCACTCAGAATCGATAACTTTTGTGAGTCATACTGAAAATTTCCATGAGAAAAACATGTGTTTGATGTTTTTCTCCTAAGACTCTCCTAAGAAAATATGGTCATCTTAACAAGCATGAATATCATCCCTGAATGGGGGACTCATTTGCATTCTTGGAGAGAGCAGGAGAGTGCAAGATATGGATGAGTATTTCTGTAGTAAAGCAGGTCTGGAAAATACAACTAGAGAAGCATACTATTACAAGGGTCATTTTATTTTTACACTCTTTTAGTTTTGAGAATTTTATACCTGAGTGTTCTATTTGCATTATTTCTATCCATCACAGCTATCCTCCAGTTTCTCCAATGTCTCCCCCGCTCCCTCTCAATTTGAAATTTATTTTATTTTATGTGCATGAGTGTCTTGTCTGTATGTATGTTCCACATGCATGCATTGCCCATTGGGGCCAGAAGAGAGCATAGAATTCCTTGGAATTAGAGTTACAGACATTTGGATGCTTGGAACTGAACCTGGGTCCTTTGCCAAGAATACTACATACTTTTAATCACTGAGTTGTCTCTCCAGTCCCCAAATCCAGTTTTAAAAAATACTTATTATTTTTATTTTATGTATATGAATGATGTATTTCTAGCATATGTGTAACTGCACCTGTGTCGTGCAATGTTCACAGAGGTCAGAAGAGGGCATTGGATCCCCTGGAACAGGAGTTATGGATAGTTGTTAGCTATCATGTGGGTGCTGTGAATTAAACTGGGTCCTCTGTAAGAGAGCCAGTTCTTTTAACTCTGAGCCGCTTTTCAAGCCCCAGTCCTCCAATGCCAGACCCTGAATCCAATTTTAAGTAGAGACCATTTTAAAACTTTTTTCAGGTTATTAAAAGACTTTTATGTGATTCTAAAGTAGATTTTCATTAAGTTTAGAAAATAAAATGAGCCATTGAAATAGGTCAATGAATTTTCCACCTTTTTCCTTTTCTTTCAGCAGAATCTTTTTGTGAATGAAATGTCACATACAGCTCCCCTAGATGAAACAGATATAGGTGAAATGTTATGGCTGAAGTACTAATGGGCATGTGATGCTCACTGCCCATTCTCTCATAGTATATACTATATCCTAGTAGGCCCCATTTTTCCTTCTGTTCACAATCTCCTCTTTACCCACAGCATTCACACAAAGCTACACTTGAGGTATCATAGGTGGAATTTAATATTTCCTAATATATTTATCTAATTATCTGTACTCTTCACTTTGGTACATCTTATTTAGGTGAGAATTTTATTCACATCCATGTGAAGTACCGTGAAAGGTGGGATGTCAGCTCTTTGGCTAAGCATTGTGACATTGCTCCTGTGACTGCTGTCTGAAATAGAGGTGTACTGAGGCAATAGCTGTGGTGTATGAATACAGATACATTTTAAAAAATCTATTGACAGGATCTGTGCCACACCTTTAAAAAGATTTCCTTAACATGTCTAGTGTATATGCAGTAAATATTTGCTGAATTAAGTCAACTTAAACTGACCATGTAACTTCTATCACTAATTCTGCCTATATTATTATAGCTGTGGCTGTAGCCACATATCTAATGAAAATATGGCAGTTTTTCTGGATTAGCTAATGTGTAGTTCAGGCTTAAGAAATGACTTAAGGTCTCTGAAACTGCTACTAAATTTTTATGCTTGAGCGGTCCCTAAAATAAATTTAAATTGCAAATGAAATAACATAGAAATACTCTTGTAAACACTACCTGAATAAAAACAACAGTCTCTTGAATAGTGGATTACTAAAGTGTGTAATATTCTCTCTGAGGGTATTTAATCTGGGTAAATAAATTCTTGGATTTTTTTTTGTACTTTTAAAAGTCTGGTAGATGAAGTAGTGGTTTAATTACATAAAATTATTAAGGTACATATTGAAATCATATTTACTATGAGATATACCAATATGCCAAGATATTGTATATATTAATACTTTGGACATTTGACATCTGATCCTTTCATTTTGATTTAATCAACCAATACAAATTAAACTTCAACAATGAGAATTTATGAAATGTTTCAATAAAGATAAACTAAAATCTTTTTCTGATTTTAGACTTTTAGATTGCATTATATAGGCAAACATTTTTCTCTTTAATTTTTGATTTGATTTTTTCAATATAAATTTTTATTGAATTTTTATGTATTTCATATAATACGTCTTAATCATATTTAGACCCCCTCCCCTATCTGCAACCTCCTTCATAACCTGCCCACCCCATTTCATGGATTCTGTCATATATGTTAAGATCTTTCAAGTCAAGTTTTGTGTACCCAGATGTACCTTGGTGTGAGTTCATTCACTGGAGCCTGTTCAGCCTGCCTAGTGTCATTCCCATAAAGAAGACCAACTCTCCTCATCTGTGATTGGCTGCGAATAGTTCTTCAGCAAAGGTTAGGGCCTTTTGTCCATTTCCCCAGTTCTATGTGGGTTGTTGTCTGATTGGATTTGTACGGCTCTTGTACATGTTGTCACCATTGCTGTAAGTTCATATGACCAAGTTCCCAGAAGCCTGGAAAACTTTTTCCTTGCAGTCATGCACCACCCCCAGCTCTTACAATCTTTCTGTCTCCCCTCACTCTGTGGTCCCTGAGTGATCATCCTGAGTGGGTGAGATTTAATATAGGAGTCCTTTCCAGGGACAGGTACTCTGCAGTCTCTTATTCGCTACAGTTTTGGTCGGTTATGGCTTTCTGTGTTGATTTCCTTCTGTTGCATGAGGAAACTTCACTGGTGAGTGTTGAGAGATGTATTAGTATTCTCTCTATCCCCTGCTCCACTGTTTTATGACCAGCAACATTTTTCTACTGAAAAGATTCATAGCAATTGAAGTTGCTCCTTAAGTTGCAGAAAATAATGGGCTATTTTAGAAAGTTTGAAGTACAATTTGTTGACTATAATTTTAAATTGATTTGATTTCCACAAATATCATTAGTAAACTGTACAAAACAGAACATTAGAGTAGCTAGATATTGTGTCTATAGAGAGGATTAAAACAGATGCTACTTCTGCTAAAACAAAAAATAAAATAAAGGAAAATGCTGATAGCTTTTTGAAAGCACTTTTCCATTGAAAAGTTGCTGAGAGCCAGTACAAAGTGACATTAGTATAAGTGTTAGAAGGCTAGTTGGTACCCACCCTTGTGTAATCTTGACAACCAGAGGTTAGTAAAAGGTAGGTTAGTACAAGTAGTATTGCTTGTAGAACGTCCTTATGAAGGTTGGTTTTATTTTACC
Source organism: Nannospalax galili (assembly GCF_000622305.1). NCBI lineage: Eukaryota > Metazoa > Chordata > Mammalia > Rodentia > Spalacidae > Nannospalax > Nannospalax galili. The sequence continues at coordinate 3,057,501 of NW_008347189.1, forward strand.
ATTTAGAATAGTGTTTTGTCACTTAACAAGCCTGTGTCTCCATGTCCTGATCATAATTTACCTATAACATATTTTGTTACTTTTATTTTTTGTTAGGTTTTTGAAAATTGTCATATCATCAGGTATTTGAAGGTACGAATTTAGAGCATATGGTTGAAGGTGTTTTAAAACTGGATACAGCTAACATAGAATCTCATCATAGGTATAAAACATGGATACTTATTTTCTGATCATGTATATCTACACCCTTCTGCCCATCAAAAATAATGGAAATACAACAAGTTTCTCTGGTATTTCTAGATCTCTCCATAGACCTCACTCTACCAGTCATTGATTTTTCACTCTCAAAATGATGCTATTTAATATGAGCAAACTGGATAGTAGATGGGTGTTTTATACACTGCTTCATTGTATTATGACTACTGACTCGAAGAGTAGTTTACAATGATCTCCTTGTGTGAGGGCCTATGATACTGTTATTCTTAATGTGCAGGCACTGAGGCAGGAGGCTTACCACAGCAGTTCACAATTAGTAAACATCCTATGTGTGGATGTGACAAGTGTGGGTACTCTCACATGTTAGTGCTCCTCTTTTCTGGAAGTGATTACTCATTATGTTTTCAGTCTCCATTTTGGTGGCAATATGCTGTTTTTTTTTTTCTGACAACTGTTTGTTCTGAGACAATTGTTTTACAATTGGGTGTCAATTTGAAATAATAGTACATTTCCTATTCTGTCACATTTGGGAGTGTTTTCAGTGCTCCTTGCCTCAAATGCTTGGGAATGCATTGTAGTTTGGGATAGTTTTAACAGCTAGTGGTTAGCATGTGCCTCATCATTCTGTAGCTCCCGGTAGCCAGCTCTGCCCTTCAGTTTTATTACTTATTATTTATTATTTTGTATCTCTTGCTTTTGTTGAGACAGAGTCTTGCTGTGCAATCCTGATTGGCTTTAAACTGACAGAAACACTCTTGCCTTAGCCTTATGAGTGATGATATTAGAAATGGGCCCAGCTATCACTGGCTATTTTGCTCTTCAATTTTAGGTTCTACTATGTTCATACTGCAGTGTAGCTGTGCTTCTGATACTCCAAGCCTTTGACAGCTTCACCTTGTTCATTGTTCCAGCCTGCTTTCCACATCTCTTTTCTGTGGTTTTCAGTCATAGTTATTTTTGCACTCTGCCTCTCAAAGGCCTTGGATTACCTGCCTCTTGTCCTCCCATACCTCTTTGCTTGCTGATTCACAGAGTAACTGTATATTAAAAGCCAGGTCTCTGTGGGGCACTGTTTTATTACTTTTACCAATGAAGCCTTTTTTTCCTTTGTTCTTCATATACTATGCTATCCACTATTCATGGACCAACATGACATTTTGAGAATTCTTTCTTGATGTACTGTTCTAGTCATTTTCTATTGTTGTGATATAAGCAAAACCAACTTGGGGTGGAAAGGATTTTTATCTAACTCTTACAGTCCATTACAGAGTTAAACCAAAGCAGGAGCTCAGGGCAGGAACTAAAGTACAGACCATGGAAGAACATTGGTTATTTACTTGTTCCCCTGGCCTGTGCTCAGTCTGCTTTCTTATACAACACAGACCACCTTCCAAAGCATGGCAGTGTTCTGGGCCCTCTCACATCACTCAGCAATCAAGAAAATGCCTCACAGACATGACCTCAGGCCAATCCAATGGAGAAAGTTCCTCAGTTGAGGTTCCCTCCACCAGGTGTCAAGCTGACAACTGAAGCTATCCTGCACATATACAACCCTCCTCTTTTTTAATTTTGGAGTTTCACAATACATTGTTATATAGGCTGCACTTTTCATAAGTCACATTTTGGTTTACATTGTTATTACTCATTGAAGGCTTTTAGGGTCTCTATCAAATTACAGTCTCCTTGAGGACACAGATTCTCCTTTAATTCTACTGCTTTCCCCATAATATTTAGCATAGTATTCTACAGGTTCTCATAAGAATTTGTGGAATCAATGTCTAAAATTAGATTTTAAACCAGCTAAATACAAACTAATTTCAGCATTGAGAAATTAATGAAATAACATGTTTACTTTGTGATGTTTAGTGTTCTTGGCACAGAAGTTTTCTAAATAATTAGCATTTATTGCTTATCTTGTAATCCCATGATTTTTATTGCCCTTTGGTTTCCCCATAAAATGTTTAGATAAGACTAGGAGAAATAGAAAAACAAAACAACGTAATTTAATGTACATCAGATCAAGTTTTGAACTT
>NW_008347189.1:3059950-3080389 GCF_000622305.1 Nannospalax galili
GCTTAAACTCTAGCTAAAGCAATACAACAAGAGAATTAAATTAAAAACACACTAATAGAAAAAGAACAGGTCAAAGTATCCGTATTTGCAAATGATATGATATTACACATAAGAGGTCCTCAAAATTGCACCAGAAAATTTCAAGAAATGATTAACAATTTCAGCAAAGTGGCAGGATACAAAATCAGTTTATAAAAGCCACCAACCTTTCTATATATCAATAACAAGCATTCAGAGAACATACCAAGAAGCACTTGCGTTCACAAAAGCCTCAAAAAATAAAATATCTAGGAGTTAACCTAATCAAGGACATTAAAGATCTCTGCAATGAAAGCTTTAAATCTTTGAAGAAAGAGATTGAGGAAGAAACAAGGAGATGGAAGTATCTTCCAGGCTAATGGATTGGTAGAATTAGTGTTGTGAAAATCACCATCCTACCAAAAGTAATTTATAGATTCAATGCAATTCCATTCAAAATCCTCATGACATTCTTCACAGAAATTGAAAATACACCCTAAACTTAATTCAGAATTACAAAAGACCCCAGATAGCATCAGAAGTCCTGAGCACAAAGAGAAATGATGGGGGGGGGAAATTATCATTCCAGACTTTAAACTAGATTACAGAGCTACAGTCATAAAATCAGCATGGTACTGGCACAAAAACAAACACATAGATCAATGGAAAACAATAGAAGACACAAAAATTATGAGGACATACAATTTCAGCCACCTGACATGTGACAAAGGTGCTAAGAATACACTGGAGGAAAGACATCATTTTCAACAAATGATTCTGGAAAAACTGGATCTCCACTTGGGGAAGAATGAAATTAGGCCCATATCTATCATCCTGCCCCAAAGTCAATGCCAAATGAAAAAATGACCCTGATATGAAACCTGAAATGCTGAAACTTTTAGAAGAAAACAGGCAGTACCCTATAAGATATAGGTTCAGGAAAGGACTTTCTAAATTGGACCTCAGTTACTCAGTAGTTAAGGTGATCAATTGACAAATGGGACAACGTTAAACTAAAAAGCTTTTCTACAGCAAAGAAAATAACCAGTTGGGTGAAGAGGGGCCCCACAGAGTGGGAGAAAATCTTTTCCAGCTATTCATCTGTTAGAGGATTGATACCAAGAATATACAAAGAACAAAGAATCAAAAAAACAAATGACTGAATTAAAAGATATATCTCAACAGAGAGTTCACAAAAAACCTAATAAAATGCTAAGAAATACCTTTAAAAGTGTCCAACATCCATAAGAATTAGGGAAATGAAAATTAAATCTACGTTAAGACTCATCTCAGTCAGAATGGCTAAGATCAAGAGAATAAATGGCATGAAATGCTGGCAGGGATATGGGGAAAGGTGGAACCTCATGCACTGCTGGTGGGATAGCACACTAGTGCCTCCACTGTGGAAATCATTGTAGAGAACTCTTAAAATACTGAAAGTAAATGTACTGTATGAGCCAGTTATGTCACTCCTTGGCATATCCCCAAAGGACTTAACATCCTACTGCAGAGATACTTGTTCAACCATGTTTGTTGCTGTTCTTTTTATAGTAGCTAGGAAATGAAAACTGCCTAAGTGTTCCCCAACTAATGAATGGAAAATGAAAATGTGGTGCATTTACACACTGAAGTTCTAGTCCATGGTAAAGAAATAAGAAAGCATGACATTTTCAGGTAAACGGAATGAACTAGGAACTATACTACGTGAAGTAACACAGACTCAGAAAAACAAGAGATATATATTCTCTCTCACTTGTGGATTCTTGCTTCAAATTTTTGGATGTGGATATACATCCTGATGTAACTTAAGGATCCAGAAAACTGGAAAGGAATCATGGAGATAAAGAGGAAGACAGAATTTGAGAGAGGGAAATGGTAGGACACAGGTGTTATCAAGGGGAAATGGGGAAAATGAGTGATACTTTAACTTTGTATAGAGTAGGGAGGTCTATACAGGGAGAAAGAGAGGAGAGATAAATAATGCTTAGGAGGCATGAAAAACCAGAGGGAAATGTATTAGTTCAAAAGCCTACTGAAATATACGCATACAACGTGCATATAAGTGCACGTGAATAACTACCGGCCACACAACAAAAACACAGTGCCAGGAAGGGAAACCGCCCCTTGATTTGTTGGTCAGGGTAGCCAAGAATCTTTCAAAAGGAATACAGCTGATTTCCACAGGCCTCGATTGTCTCCCAGAACTTAAAAGTAAGATGCTATTGCTGAAGACAGCATATACCGGACACAGGACTTGTAGCAATCAAGTTGGAATTGACTTGGAAACCTCCTCCCTGAAGGTTCCATAGTATCAGAAGATACTATGCAAACTACCAATGGAGAAAACCAATCAATGATCCCATCCAGCTGCAAAGTCTATAAAGCACAACAATGCCTGGCTCAGCAAATAATCTATACTGAGGCAATAGTGGCACCTTTATCTTGTGAGTAATCAACAGCTGTCTAATTGGACTTAAGGGCCCCTCAATTGGAGGAAATTCATGTGTGGCACTATAAACAAAGCCAAATATATATGGCTGACTGGATACATCATGTATCTAGAAAAAAAAAAAAACAACCCCACTTTTGTCATATCCCTAGACTAATTTCTTATTGTGTTCTAAATATGTATCCTTATATCTATAGACAAGTGTACCTCTCACTACTCGTCAAAGAAGCTTCTTTTTCGCAACAGGTGGAATATGTTACTAAGTTCCACAACTAGTCAAATGTAGAGAAAAAGTTTCTAGGAGGTGTCCAGCCCTCAGTGACACATCTATAATTCACCCTCTATACCTTAAGACTCAGGGAACATAGTGGAAGCAGTGATGGTAAGAATTTTAATCTCTCAACTCTCACCTTTGAAGCTTCCTTATGCAATATTTGGTGGTTAACCCAGAAAGCCACAACTGGCCAAAGTTCAGAGAATAAGAGACTGTAGAGTGCTTATCCCTGAATAGGACATCTATATCAAACCTCTGCTACTCTAGGCTCAAGTCCCATTGTGGAAGAGGGAGTGCAATGAGTGTAAGAGTCAGAAGTGGTTGATGTCCATAAGGAAACAGAGTTTTCCAGACTGCTGGGAAGTTTCTCGTGTGTACTTGCAGCACTAATAACAGCATGCACAAGACCCATGCAACCTCAGTCCAGAAAACACCCTGCCATCAAAGTGGAACAGTGGGTAAGAAGCCCCAACCGTACCTGGGGAAATATTGGCATCTATAACTACTAGGAGAGTGGGGGTTGTTTTTATTTTTGTTTTTAAAGGTGTGATGTTAGATAAGTTAGCCAAATTCCAGAGAACAGACATATATCTAAAGACATCTGTTGACACAAACTTGACACAATAGGCCTTAACATATATGGCAGAGTACATGAAATCCATCAAGAGGGTGGGGGACTCTAAGAGGGCTGCAGATGGGGGACGAGGTCTTAATACAATCAAAATATATTGTCTAAAATTCTCAAAAACTCAATAAAAATATGAAGGAGGGAAAAAAAACCCCTCAAATACACCCAACCGTTCTAGTTTTTTTAAAAAAATCCATTTCCATTATTCCAAAATTGTAAGGAATGCCATTATACATAAAAGACTTTTGAAGAAACTAAGTTCTGTATGTAAATTAAATTTAGAAGTTAATATAGTTGTTAATAAAACTTTACTAAGAAAATACTGTTGTGTAATTTGCTAACTGGCTATTCACTGTTAAAACATAAGTGAATATCACTGTGATTTCTTATATCTTAAAGGGAAAAATTATAAAATTTATAGGTTAAAAACCAGTAAGGGATGAACAATTATTCTAAAATATCATACATACACTTTGTTCCCTAAATACTAAAAGATAGCAAAAACTGCTGTATTGCTTAAAGATGATCTGGGAAAAATGGATGCTGTGACTCTGCACATAAGCCCATGATTCCCTCAAGTCAGTACTCACAGCTATACACCAATGGTGTTGGTATCACTATGTGATTGCAAACAGGCCTCTGCCTTCCATTAAATATGCAGCTTCCCCTTCATTAATACCGAGGCACTTGATTTCTAGTTGGTCATATTAGAAAAGCAAATTCTTGCAGCCTAAACACTCATACACTTAAAATAAAAATTCAAATAGTAAAAAATCTTTAAAATCAAAAAAGAAACCAATTCCTTATGAAAGAAAATCCTTTAGTCCTTTACAACATGGCAGTGAGCTAAATTCATTTCCAATATGTTGATTATTCCATCCCAAGTCTCTAGTAAATAGTTTCACTTGCAGTTTCATGTGCTTTTCAACTTTTTGCTTTTTCTCAACTGGTTGTTCCTTGCCAGGTTGTATATGGAATTGTTGAATTTGAACTGAATTCATTCAACCAGTGAGAACAGTGAAAAAACTAAATTATTTATTATTATTTATTATACAAATTCAAAATTGAGCAAGTTATGGCCTCTGCCTTAAGGTGGCTGATGACCTATCCTAGCCAAGTAAGTAAAGTGCAATAAACTATTAGTAGATAACCAAAATTTGTCTGGTGTTATGGTCCATTCAAGTATCTAAGCTGAAGAAATAATAGGTTCTGTACTCCAAACCCTATAAAACATGCTTACATTTATGCCTACCAAACACAACTGACAATTATATGTAGAAAACAATGGATATGTGAACATACCCCAGGGCCTAGAAAGTATTCTTATCTGTGTAGAGCCTTCTCTCTTTTGTCTTTTTCCTCCTTTCTTTGCTCCTTCCTTCCTTTGTTCAGTTTAGTTTTGCTATTTAGTCCAGATTGGCTTTGAATTCCTAATCTTCCTGCCTCATTCTCTTGAGTGCTGAGATTACTAGTCTGTGCCACCATGCTTGGCATATACGTGCTATTCTCTGAAGCATTATTTTAGGCAGAATTTTAGATGACGTAAATGAATCAAAATCACTATTAGAGAAATTATGATACAAATGGACTTTTAGTGATCTCCGAACTGAGTAAAATGTAATATAGTTAGGCTTGCCAGATTTAACAAATGAAAATATAGGATTCTCAATTAAATTTAGTTGCTGAAAGTTCTTTCCTCCAAAATTTTCAAGCTCCCTCTGCTTCTTAGAACCATCTAAGAACAGTGCTGTCTTCTGATGTAGCACTTACTTGAGAGAGGAGAGAGTTGTGTACTTCGGTTCCTTGGCCTCCTGCTGAGGGAGCTCTCTGACTCCTGCTCTGCCCAGGGCACCAAACAGATGTCCGTGGATCTGTAGACGTGGATGCTACCGGATTATGTCTAAGCGATATTTCCAGAGGATGATATAGTGAGCAGATCACTGACTGATACAGCATTTCTTTCTTGCATCCTATTCGAGAGTGGGCCACCAGAATGGTTTGTGCACACTTATTGTAGATGATACCTACTTTAGAATAATGGATGAATGTAGGGCCCTGGTGCAGGGAAGCTTGAGGTTAAGCTACTCGTGGGATCCATATATTTCTCATGTGTTCCAACAATAAGGCTATTAATGGTCCACTGCTCCCAATTGATAGGTTTTTTCCCACTGTTAATACCAAGGGATGGAACTCACACCTCAGCAGGTAGACCTTTCATTTGGTCATGCCTCAGGGACTCGAGGACTTTAGACACTGCTGCTCTTGCTCTGTAACACCAATGGGGCCTCTCTTGTCTTTGATCTATGTCCAGGAATGTTCTACTACTGTTCAGTCTCTATCTTTGAAGACAAAGAGTTATACCTTGCTTCATTAGGACTTTTCTTTCCTTGACCATGGCTCTTCCCACAAGCTTTCCACTTTGGTAATGCATAGAGGTGAGGATTTTTAACAAAATTGAAAGAAGCCGTATTCTAGAAATCTAGCATTTATGAACTAATAAGTGCAAAAATGGGCACCACTGGAAGATGTTTGCTCTGGTTATACAATTCCAAAGGGTAATTTAATATGACCAGGAAAGAAATTACCATTCATATTTTTTAGCATGCCCTGGGTGAGATTTCCTTTTGTGGTCGTCATGGATAAAGCAGTGCCATTTTTGCAAGTCAGTGGCTGAAAGTGTTGGATCAGGGTTGAGGCAGCATTCCAAGGGATGATATAGCATGAAAGAGAATTAAGAATTGAAGCCACAGGAAGATCTATGTGGTGTGGATGGAACTGAAAGACATCATGCCAAGAGAAAAAGAGGCATGGAAAGAAAAATACTGCATATTCTCTCCCAGGATGTGGGGAGAAAAGAAAAAATACATGACCTTGATGTAAGAGTGATGACTAAGTACCTGGAAGGGTGTAATGTGGAGTAGGTAGATTAGGGAGGATGGAAGAAAAGAAGAAATAGAAATACCTTGTTTATAGATGATATGAGACCCTAAATATTCTACCGGAAAATCCTTAGATCTGATAAACATTACCAAAATGTGCCAGGTCACAAAATTAACATGTAAAAGTGGCAGCTTTCTAATATATCAAAAACAAACACACTGAGAAAGAAATCAGAAAAATATTCACACTGCCTCAAAAAAGAAAACCATGGAATAACTGTAACCAAGGAAGTGAAAAATACCTACAATTAAAGCTTAAAAACACTTAAGAAATTGCAGTAGACACTAGAAAATGGAAAGGCCTGCTATGGTTATGAATTGCAAAAATTAATATAGTGAAAATGGCTGTCACACCAAAAGCAATCTAGAGATTCAAGGCAATCTCATCCAAATTATCACAAAATTCTTCACAGACATGGACAAATATAACCATCAAATTCTTATGGAAACATAAAAACTGGACAACCAAGCAATCCAAGCAGAAAGAATACCATATCTGATTTATAGGTCTATTACAGAGCCAAAGTAATAAAAACAGCATAGTACTGAAATAGAAACAAACTCATAGCTCTCTGGAACAGAAGAGAAGTCCCAAATATAATCCCACTCAATATAGCTGTTTGATTTTTGACAAAATTATTCAAAATACACACTGGAGAAAATACATATTCAACAAATGATATCAAGAAAATTGGCTATTCACATACAGAAGGATGAAATCAGATTCTTATCTCTCACCTTGCACAAAACAACTCCAAATAGATCAAAGACCTTAACATAAGATTTGAAACACTTTTTTTGTAAATTTTTTATTAAATTTTTGTGTATTTCATACAGAACATCTTAATCATCTTTATACCCCCTTCCCCATTGGATCCCTCTCATATCTCCCCTCCACTCCCACACTGGAATTCATATAGTCTATCATTTGTGCTAAGACCTGTTGTGTTAAGTTAGTGTCCCCAGATGTCCCTCAGAGCAAGTTCATTTACTGAGGTCTAGTCAGCCTATTTAGAGTCCCTCCCTTTAGGAAGATCAGCTCTTCCTCACCCAGCAGTAATTAGCTGTCAATAATTCTTCAAATAAGATTGGGGCCTGATGCCCATTTCCACATTTCTGTGCTAGCTTTTTGTCTGCTTGAGTTTGCATGGGTCTTGTGCATACTAATACTATTGCTGTAGGCTCATAAGAGCAAGGTCCCAGGATCCTGTAGGACTTTTATTTGCATGTGATCATGCACCTCCTCCCTGGCTTTTACAGTCTTTCCCCTCTCTCTTCTACAATGGTCCCTGAGTCCTGGGGGGTGGAGTTTAATATAGGAGTCCTATCCCAGGACCAACACTCTGCAGACTCTTATTCTCTATGCTTTGGCTGTTTGTGACCTTTTGTGTTCCTGGCCTTCTGTTGCGTATTCAATGTTCTGTGAGCCTCAGGTATAGAGGTTGCACTTAGGCTTGGGCAGTTCTCTGTGTATGAGCAGTTGTGGAATCTGTAATAATTTCTGTTGCAAAAAAGATTTTTTGATGAATGGTGACTGTTATACTAGTCTGGAATATAAGGATCCATATTTTGCACATAGTAAGAAATTACATTTATCTAGGAATGTGACAGCTTTAAGATTTTCTCTAAGATCTAAGACTTCTACAGCCATGTGTATTTAGCTGTATTTACAGTACCACATATGAGTTTCCTCTCTCTGAGTGGGCTTTAAATCCAATTAGGTTGATTATCCCCAAGATAAAAGTGCTATTACTGCACCAATGTTATTTGCTGTGCTGGTCATTGATGTGATTATTGGGCCTTAAAGCTGGGATTGGACTACTGATTGATGTTCTCCCTTACCAGCTTGCATAGTGTTCTTCAAAGCTATGAGAGCTTGCCTTCAGGGGAGGTTGCTTCCAGGTCAGTTCCAGTACTGTCACTCCAAATCCTGTGTCCAAAGTAAGACCCATCTTCAGCAATAGGATCTTACCTTCAAGTTCTGGGAGGCAGTCAAGGGCTGTAGCTATAGCCTGTGTAATTTCGGGAGACTCTTGGACTATCCTGGCCAACAACTCAAAGGGGGGTTTCTCCTGTCTGGCACTGTTTCTTGTTATGTGGCCTGTAGCTATACACATAGACTCGAATTTATAATTTATTAGTAAGTTTTGGACTGATATGATTCCCTCTGGTTTTTTACACTAGTTAGGAATTATTTATCTCCTCTCTTGCTGTCGCTTTCTCTGTCTCTCTCTGTCTCTCACTCTGTCTTTCTGTCTCTGTTTCTGTCTCTCTGTCTTTGTCTCTGTCTCTCTCTCTCTCCCATTTTAACCCTCCCTCCACACCCTCCCCATTTAAAGTATCCAATTTCCTCCATTTATCCCTTGATAATACGTCTCCTATGGTCCCACCTCTCTTGAGCTCCTTCTTCCCCTTTATTCCCATAGCTCCTTGTATAACCCCACCCCCATTTAAACACCCCCATTTTACCCATTTCTCTTTTATTAACACCTGTCCCTAGTGTTATCTCTCTCATGTTGCTTCTGTCTCTTTACCTCCCTGGTTCCTTTCCATTTTCCTGAAACTCTTAAAGTGCTGAAAAATAAGGATGGAAACACTTTTAGATATAAGTATAGGCAAGGAATTTCTGAATAGGAGTCCAACCACTAAGGAAATAATGCCAATGAAAGACAAATGGGACCTCATGAAATTCAAAAGGTTCCTATATAGTAGGAACTATATATAGGTTTCTATATAGTAGAAGAAATAGAAAATCGAGTAAAGCACAGCCTACAGGAGAATTTTTCCTATCCATATATCTGACAGAGGATTAATACCCAGAATATACAGAATCCAAACAATCAAACAAGAAATCAAACAACCCTAGCAATTAAAGGACTAATGAAATGAATAGTTTTCAGAAGATGTAATCATCCATAAACAGAAAAATTCAATCCCACTACTTATCAGAAAAATGAAAATCAAAACTACAAAAGAAATCAAACAACCCTACCAGTAAAAGGAATAGTGAAATGAATAGTTTTCAGAAGATGTAATCATCAATAAACAAAGAAAAAGTTCCATCCCATTACTCATCAGAGAAATGAAAATCAAAACTACACTGAGATAATCTCTCATGTCAGTTGGTACAGCAGTCATTAAGAAAACAACAATAAATGGTAGCAAATGTGGACAAAAGAGAACCCTTATATGCTGTTGGTGGAAATATAAACTTGTCCAGCTACTATGTAGACTGTAAAGAAGCTCCTCAGAAAACTAAAATTAGATCTACCATATGACCTAGCTGTACCACTCCTGAGTGTTTACATAAAGGACTTTACATCAGCATATCGCAGATACTCGCACATTAATGTTTACTGTAGCACTATGCACAATAAGAAGTTATGGAGCCAACCTAATGGAATTGCAGGGAAGTGTATGCTACTGGAGATAGAATGGCTTCCTTCAAGGAAGTGAAACTACTCTCAGAAAGACAGCTATTTTATGTCTTCTCTCCTTTGTGTTTTCTAGAGTTCATACATAAAGTCATGTATGTACATATGACATAAAGTAGAAATAGAAGGGAAACTATGTTTGGGGGACAAAGGAAACCAAGGAAGGGTGAGGAAAGAGGGCGTGGGGCAGAATATTCACAGCATAAAATATTGACATATGAAAAGTAAATTATAGGACAAAACAGGAAAAAATAAATAACTTGTTATTATGGATAGAGGTCGTCCCAGTGCTATGTAAGTACAACCAGAAATAGTACACAGTATATTGACTGTCCAAGAGGAATGGTGTCCATCTCTTTCAGGAGAAAACTCACCACCCTATTGACCTGTTGAAGGACAATATGTCTTCAAATGGCCTGAGAACTTACAAGTCCTCCTAGACACAGGTCAGGATGGTTGCTATGTGGATGTGTCTCCGGAATGAATGCAAGTGTTGAAAACTTAGTTACTACTGAAATAGTGTTGGGAGCTAATGTCTAATGGGAGACATTTGGCGATACGGGGGTGGAAAGTGAATGACTAATGCCTTTATTGTAAAATGGGTTCTATAAAAGGAAAGTTTTTTTTTTTCTTTGCCCTGTCATTGATCTCAGCTGTGCTCTGATGCTGTAGAAGAGCCCTTTTCATTTGCCAGTCTGATTTTGGATTAATCTTTAGAACTGTGAGAAAACAGCATTTTCTCCTTTATAAATTGCCCCATCTTGGGTCTTTTAAAGAAACACAATGCATAGCAGCAACCATGAACACCTGAGAAGGTGGTGGAAGTGTGAGAAGGAATGACTTCTTTTTTCTTTGTATGCAACTGAAAAAATATAAAAGAAGATGTTGGTTAGGAAACTGCCCTTGTTTCAACAGTCACAAGGACTGAAAATTTTTTTTTTGTGAAAGTTTCAAAGTAACCTAAATTCTAAAGCACAGCATTTATAGAAAATGGCATTAAATAAAATTGCTAATTAACCTTAACAGAAAGACAGGATTATATGCTGTAACAGAATTTCTTTTCTTTTTAAAAATAATACTTTTATTAATTCTTTGAGAATTTTATATAATTTGTATTGCTCCTATTCAACCCACCATCTCCTCTTAGATCCACCCCCACCTCTCTACCCACACAACTTCATGTCATATTTTTTTGTTTGAAAGCCCATCACTTCCAGTTTGTGTTAGCCAGTTATTCTTGGGTGTGAATTCATCCCCAGAGCTTGAGCAACCTAATAAGAGTCACACCCTTAAAGAAAACTGACTCTCCCACTTCCAGAATCTATCTCTTGCTAGTAGTACCTCCTTAGGTAGGGGTAGGACTTCATGTCCATATGACAGCTAAGTCATATAGTAGATATGATTTTAGTTTTCTGAGGAGCTTCTATACTGTCTACACAGTAGCTGGACTAATTTTCAATTCCACCAATAGCATATAAGTTTTTTCTTTTCCTGGAATTTTGTCTAACCTGAGCTTATATAGGTCTTGTGCATGCTGTCACAACTGCTGTGCCTTTATATGTGCAACTGCCCTGTTGTGTCCATAAAGCACTGTTTTGTTGTAATAATCCACAACCTTTTGGCCTTACAATCTTTCTGTGATGATCCTTGACCCTTGTGGGATGAGGGGTGTGACACAGATGTCCCATTTAGAGCTGAACAGTTCACCATCTCATATTCTCTGCATGTGTATCAGTTCTGAGTCTCTGTGTTAATAAGCATCTACTGCAAAAAGAAGCTTCTCTGATAAGGGCTGGGAGATATATTAATCTATGGGACTAACAGTAAGTCATTAGGAGTTTGTTTGATACTATGTCCATTTAGCAGGCATAAAGGATTTTAAGTTGTTTTAAAACTTGAATGGTATAACAAATGCTCATGTGTAATAATAGTATTATATATGTGTACAGATGCATATAAATATTTTTCTTTTGTTTTTGGTCATGTTCATGATCAAACCCAGGGCTGTGCACATGCTAGGGAAACGTTATAATACTGAACTACATCCCTAGCCTGCTATGCATCTGTTTAAGCCTACCTGTGTTGCCAATATATGTAAAATAATAAAATATGAGGGATTGCTTTTATTTCAGAGTCAGGGAAGAATATGAAATTACAAATAGTGTTGACAAACAAATTGAAAACCATGGAAGTTGAGCAAAGAAGCCTGGGAAACACTACACCTCCTTGCACATTGAATTTCTACATTGTAAAATGATGCAGACAAGTCAATTGACATATAATAGATTCAGGCATAGGAAAGACAAATTACAAGTCTTTACTGATTCAGTGTGATTAATATATATATGAATTGATAAATGTATTGCATATATGTATTGAATTGAAATGTAGATGATTCAGTGTGCTTTCCTTCCTCTCCTCTCCTTTGTGTTTTCATAGCCCTCTGGATTACTCTGAATGGTTGGTGTGTAGTGTGGTTTCTGACAGTAACTGAATTATAACTGCTGCTTAATGTTTCTAGTTAATAGTCATTTTATTACATCCTACCAATAGTGGATCATATGATCTTATTTTTTCTACACTGCATATCAAGAACAAATTGTAAAGTGAACCATAGATGCTTAAGGCATAGCTGTTGAATTGAAAGCCATCACTGCTTACAAAACAACACAGAATACATTATGTTTGTGCTCCTGTTAATCATTCTTCATTGGGTGATGGTAAAAATATTTCCCCTCTTATCACATTTCAGTACACATGAATTTCTGTGAGCACAAGTAGCTTTGTGGATGTCTTTGTTAAGTCAAGGGTTACTCCCACCCTCTGTTTTCTTGGAGAAGGACAGATTCAGGCTTCTGTGAGAATAATGTTTAGTGTTGCTTTCATGTTCCATTTTCTGCTCTCGGTCTTTTCATTTGGAATCTTTGAAAATGCAGGTGTATAAATAGACTTGTTTTCATTTAAGGGGAACCTTGCCCTTAGGAAGTCTCTGCACAGTTGTGCTCTGCACCTGCAGCAATAAAATTCGAGAGAGATAATGTACTGAATTTTAATCACTTGTTGCCTTGTTACATATTCACTATTTAAAACACTCCCTTTATTGTGGAGTTGTTAGTAAAATGGGTGGTGTTGCTAGTTAAGCCACTGAATGACCCAGGGAGTGATTTTACACTGAGGAATGATTATAGTCTATAAAAATAGCAGAATCTTCAGTTAATGTGGAAAAGACTGGTAAACAACTTGATGAAAGCTGATCTCACCAGAAGTGCTTCAAATGCGTACACGTGTTTAAATGTGTCAAGGAGGCTGGGTTGCTACCAAAGTACATAAAAGGAAGGGGTAATTTAGTCTACTGTTAGGCACATTAAAATGTTGGTCACCTCATTGTACTTAATTACATTAACCACCAAAGACTGCTTAAGTCGGTTTCAAATACAACTTACAGATTGCTTGCTCTTTCCTCCTCCTCTTCTTCCTCCTCCTCCTCCCCCTCCCCCTCCCCCCCTACTTCTTCTTCTTCTTCTTCTTCTTCTTCTTCTTCTTCTTCTTCTTCTTCTTCTTCTTCTTCTTCTTCTTCTTTGGTCTTCTTCTTCTTCTTTCCTTCCTTTCTGTTTCTTATGTTTTACATTTAACATTTAACTGCGTCTACACCTGTTTACCTTGATTATTCAACACTTATTGAATTCAAATCATTTCGGTTATATTTCAGGAACTGTGAAAGATGTTATATTTATTGGCTGTTGACTTGTACTGTGTATGTTAGTATGATCATTATGCTTCGTTTCAGTGTTTTCTGGAAGGCTAAGGACACATACTTTATATTAGACTGAGGAGTTTTCTAAAAGACTGTAAAAGAGATGAAGATGAAAGTGTGTCTCTTCTTCATCCTCAAGAAAAATAAAGTGCATCTAAAGGTTAGAATGTAAATTTGGGTTACACATGTTAGAATTTTCAGAGATTTGGCATAGTATAGTTTAAACTTTCCCAAATTTGCCTGCTTATCAGAATCTTCTGGGTGGGTTAGAGCCAAAAGTGATTTTTGGCTCCTCCAATGTGTATATTTAACAAGGGCTTGAAATGAGTTTTTGACTCAAAGTCAACAAATATCCAGTAGTGGTTAAGACCAGGTTCTTTTGAACTCAAATACTCATATGAAGTCAGAGATGGCAGACTGCTGGAAGACTTCACACAAATTATTCAGTAGTATTAGCTATTGCTATCATAAAAAAATATGGAATCACAGAAATACCAAGATCATCAAAATAGTCCTGAACAATAAAAGGACTGCTAGAAGAATTACCATCTATATCTCAAATTATACTACAGAACTATAGTAATAAAACCAGGATGGTATTGGCACAGGAACAGATACATTGATCAGTAGAACAAAATTTAAGCACCACATTCAACTACACATAATATTTACAGCAACTTTATTTTAGACAAAGGAGCCATAAATATACATTGTAGAAAAAAACAGTGTGTTTAGTAAATGGTGCTGGTCAAACTGGATAGTGGCATGTAGAAAAATGAAAATAGATCCCTATCTCTCATCATGCACAGATGCACAGAACTCAAATCCAAATGGATTAAGGACCTCAACATACACTATGATGCCTTGAATCAGATAGAGGAAGAAGTAGGGAATACATTGGAGCTTATAGGCACAGCAAAGGACTTTCTGAACAGGACTCCTATAGTGTAAACATCACATCCAGCAACTGACAAATGGGACCACATGAAACTAAAAAGCTTCTGTATGTCCAAGACATCATCATTTGAGTGCAGAGACAACCTACAGATTGGGGAAAAATTTTACTAACTACTCCTGACAGATGGTTAGTATCCAGGATGTACAAAGAACTCAAAGAAGTAAACATCAAGTCAGGCATGGTGGCATATCCCTGCACTCTCACTGTATAAGATTGAGGCCGACCTGGTCTACATAATGAGTGCCAGGCCAGCTGTGGCTACAGGGTCATATTTGGATCAGTGTCTCCTGAACCCCAATGGTAGGCTTGTTGTACTTGCTCATGTGTCAAAATTCATCTCGAATCTGATGTTCCTTTTGGCATCTTCTGGTAGTAAATGTAAAGACCATTCTTGGCACACTGCATGCAGAATATCCCCCTTCCTTTGTTCACCAGCAGCTACTTAGCAAGATTTTGAGCACAACATATTGCAATTTATTAGGACTTATTATTCAATTATTTGTTGATGCAAAAGTATAACTCTCACCTCAAAGGGGATAAGAGATTATTCTGGAGCCAAATATAAGTGACCATGGCCTGGAAACATAGATTTAGGATACCTCAAATTCCATATTCCAATGTGGTAACTGTTTCATTAAGTTGTATAGTAACAGAAAAAAAAAAAAAGAAAGTCATGAATCAAGACACATTTCAAATACATTGGTGGGTACATTTAGTAGGTAGGTCATGGCAAAGCAGGGGGATTTTTACAAAAGTCCTCAGATGCTATCAGATGACATTTGTTACCTTTTGGTTTGTGGACCTGCTGGTCTGCTAAGGTAATGCATTCCAGAAGGTTTTTATCTGTTAGTCACATGCTAAGTCAGAAACAAAGGTGGGCAAGGAGTGACTATTTAGGAGGCTAAATTTGGCCCAAAATAAATGGTAATTAGGCTCTGGACCTGCAACATTCCAAACTCTCCACAATCGCTGAAGTTCTAATCAGTGATCAGCCTTGCAAAGGAAGCTTAGTTTGAAAATGCAGGGTTTTTCTGGGAACTTCCATTTACATCTTCAATGCAAAATTTGAAAAATTTTGTTTGTTAGTAAAAATTTGAAGTAAGTTAGGTTCTTTTTCAGTCTTTCCTGTGTCACAATCAGCAGTGTACTTAAGCTAGTTCACAATCACAGAAATCAAGTGTATGCATCCTTTCCCAAGTTCTTTAGTAGCTTGAAATAGCATATGGTGGGACTGCTCACAAGGTGATACCAGGTGCTGTATAACCCCCACAGCCCATGCTCAGGGCTGATTATTAACTATGTGCTGACACACTCCTACACATTAGGAGAGAAAGTTCTAGATTTTCTTGTTCTGTTGTCTCTTCTACTGGTTTGTTCTCTTAATTCAGTGATTAAAACAATATTTAGAATTCTTCTTTCTTTTCAGTAGAGGACAAAAGTTAGTAAATACTTAAAAAGCACATACATGGGTCTGGAGAGACGGCTCAGGGGTTAAGAGCACTGATTGCTCTTCCAGAGGACCTGGGTTCAATTCCTAGCACACACATGTCAGCTAAAAACTGTTCCTCCAGTTCCAGAGGAACTCTGTGCCCAAGAGAGGAACTAAAATGCTCTATGCCCCCAGTACAATGGACCATTCCGTAGATTTACATAAACCTCGGATGCGGCTCAAATCGGATGGGAGGCCCTTTAAGGGCATCCTCGACTCGGGGCCTGATGTTACAGTCCTGAGAGAGGAAGAGGCATTGCCAGAATGGAAAACACAGGAAGGACCATCCATCCAGGGGGTAGGTGGTTTGCGGGCCTCCAAACAAGTAAAAAGACAAGTTATTTGGGAGGACCCTGACAGAAATAAGGGATCCATTACACCACTCCTAGTGTCTGGGTTGCCTAACAACCTCTGGGGCAGGGATATTATGTCTGGCATGGATGTGGTTTTAACCACTGATGATTCTGCCTTCTATGATGATTTAGTTGTCCATGAAAAGTTAAACCTCACCAGTCGGACACACCCCCAATTCTAACAGCCACTGTTCCACCTCCCACAATCCCACAACCCAGCCAATCAAATTAACATAGCTTATAGATAAGCCCATATGGGTGGAACAGTGGCCTCTTCTTAAAGACAAATTAACACAATTACATAAATTAGTCTAAGAGCAGCTAGATGCCGGTCATATTGAGTCCTCTCACAGCCCCTATAATACCCCAGTCTTCATTATACAAAAGAAGACCCAAGGTAAATGGAGACTGTTACATGACCTCTGAGTGATTAATGATCAAATAAAGGACTTGGGGGCTTTGCAAACCAGCTTGCCACACCTGTCCGCGGTGCCCCATAACTTTGCGGTCATGATCCTTGATATAAAAGACTGCTTTTACTCTATACCATTACACCCAGAGGATTGAGAGTTTTTTGCCTTTTCGGTTCCGGCTATTAACTGGAGCTATCACTGGAAAGTTTTGCCACAGGGTATAAAAAGTTGCCCCACTATGTATCAGCATTTTGTGGCCCATGCCTGCCGCCCCCTGCAGGATAGTGTGATGGATAGTACATGGATGACATCCTCTTGGCCCATCCTGATCCTGAACTTCTTCAAACCCTTTTTAAACAATTACTTCATAACCTAATGGCCCTGGGCCTGACTGTGGCACCCAATAAAGTTCAGCAGCTTCTGCCCTTCACCTTCCTAGGATCCGTCCTTGTGTCCTTGCCTTGGACATTAAGCCTATGCCCCCTACCCTCTCCATCCCCAATCATTTAACCCTTTCTGAGCTCCAAATGCTTTGTGGAAATATTAACTGGGTACGCAACTTTCTTTCTCTCACTTCTGCCCAGCTGCTACCATTGTTCATTCTCCTTAATGGTGACCTTTCACCTATCAGTTTTTGGGAACTCACTCCAGAGGCAAGACATGTCATCACCCTGTTCAATGCCCAACTCCAACAAGCTACCCTATGCAGAATTAATCCCTCCAAAAAATTATTTGCTATAGTCATCCCCTCCCAAAACACTCCCGTGGGAGAGCTCTATCAGGAACACAGCATACTCATGTAGATACATGTGGCCTGGAGCATGGTGCATAAAATCACCCCTGCACCTGAAGCCTGGTGCCACCTTGCCCTAAATTTGGTCCACACCTCCTTGAAGACTTATGGAAAAAAGCCAGACTCCCTTATTCTACCTTTAACTAAGACCTTACTGGATACTGTTTGCTGAGGATCCCACATACCAAACCCTTTTACAAACCTATATTGGAAAATATGAGAACCACTATCCTCTTCTTAAAATTCTCTAAACCCTCTGTCAGCTACCTCTTATCTTCCCTGTTCATGCCTCCCCACAAAAAAGGCTCTCCCCCATGCTCCCTAGGTCTTTACTGATGCCAGTAGGTCTAGGTATGGTGTAGTAGACCAAGACCCTTCCAAATCTGCTCCCCTTGTTAAAACTTTTACTTTCGCTGGTCCTGTTTAGCTGGGGGCCCTCCTGGCCATCTTAACTGCCTTTAAGATGCTTCCAGATAAGTCCTTTAATCTGTTCTCTGATAGTGCTTACACTGTACAGGCTGTTGCCGCATTGCCGCATTGCCTGGACCAGACCCTACTCTCCCTCCAAAAACTTTTACAGAATAGACAACATCCATGGTATGTCCAACACCTCTGCTCCCATACGGGCTTACTGGGGGCCCTGGCCGAGTGCAATGCCTTGGCCGATCGTTCCATTATGTTGATTCATAGTCCCTGGCTCCTTGAACAGGCACATGAGCTTCACACAAAGTTTCATACATCTGCTGGGGTGCTCCATTGGCTTTTCCCTGACCTCCCCAAAGTCACCTGTAAACATTTAGTGCACACCTGTAAGTCATGTGCACCGTTGTTCCCCCTTGGCCCACTCCAGCCCAATGGCACTCTCCCAAGAGGCTTTGTTCCTAACTCTCTTTGGCAAATGGATGTCACCCATGTCCCTTCCTTCAGAAAGCTTAAATATGTCCACCACATCATAGATACATGCTCTGGTATTCAGTATGCTGCAGCCCTGTCGGGAGAAAAGGCTAAACACGGCATCCTAGCTCTTAAACAGGCCATGACAAAGGCCGATAATGGGCTATGCTATGCCAGCACCACCTTTGCCAACTTCTGCTCCTCCTGGTATATCAAACATATTACCAGCATCCCATACAACCCCCAGGGCCAGGGCATTATTGAGAGGTCCCACTGTACCCTCAAAACTCAACTACAAAATGAAAGGGGAGTAAAAACCCCACATGAAGCCTTAACAGGAGTCCTGTTTGCCCTAAATTTCTTAACTTTTGATGACCAGGACCTCTCCCCAGCCTTTAAACACTGGGGCTCATTTTCAGCCCTGACACCTCTCCCCCTGGTCCATTGGAAGGACCCTCTTACTGGCCACTGGAAGGGACCACACCTGCTACTAACCCAGGGTCGAGGATTTGCTTGTGTCTTCCCAGAAAGTTCCCAGACCCCAGTGTGGATACTGGCCTGCAATGTCTGACCCATCCAGGAAGCAGACTGACTTGCCAATGGAGCAGATGGAGAAGCTGACCGTTGATGATTGCTGGCGTGGAGGGGGACCAGAACGCTCCAGACGATGGTGAGCCCGGCAACTGGCCCATCCAGTGACTTGGGAGGACATTAAAAACTTAGTGTCCGGGCCCAGGCCCTGGCCCCTGACCCAGAACCAGGGGCCAGGACCCTGTTTCTACTGATGTGTGCCATAATTACTGCCAACTCTCAGGCGTGGGCAGAAGTACTCTGGGCAGTGCTACCCCACCCCCCTGTTCTGGTCCCCATGGGATGGAATGCCCCGCAATTATCAGTGATATTTTCCTCAAACATCTCCATTGGCATCCCCTCCTGGCTGGGTACAGCCACTGCCAGACCTTGGAACAAGACCTTTGGGCAGTCTCCAGTGTGACCAGTGCTATCCCACAATTTGTGTAACAACCCATAATGTTAAAAATCATACCCAGGCATGGGAGAGCCTCAGACAGCATCTGCTTACCATTTGGGATAATAACTTCATGAATTTTACAGCACAACTGACTAGGGACATCATCCGGCTTAATAACACCCATGTACCCCCCATAGTTGCAAAAGACCTATGGGAATAAATACACAACAGATTTCAAGCCTTTTTCTCCCCCCCCCCCGCTTACTTAATCACATGGGCTATCTTGTTTGCTGCTTTCTGTATTGTTTTAAAAGTGTTTAAGTGCCTCTATAACTTGATTTCTAGAGTAAGCCCTACTCAGGCCCTACTACTTGAGGTCTGCCAGGCTCAAGTACAAAAGAAAGGGGGAGATGAGAAGAATCCTGGCTTGGGGATTTACTTGGTGGCCTTGGTAAAGGCACAATGAACCCACAGGATCATCAGCTCAAGCCTTGTGAGCACATTCCAAGGTGGCCTGACACTTGCTCCATGTTGCCCCACCCAGAGAATTCCCCATTTCTTTGTTCTCGCTGTACAAAGCCTGCCTAGTTCCTTGTGGTGTGGTCTCAGTGACGGTTGGCCTCACCTTTAAGGTGACTGGCAACAGTGGCACTTGTGGAGCCCGGTGATTGGTACCTATTCCCTATAAAGCCTGCTACACTTCCTAATAAACTTTAGATCTGCATCACAGAACCTGGTCTCTGGTGTCTGCATGTTGTCCGACTGACACTGTCGCCTCACCCCCGATCCCTGAGGACCCCCAATATTGCAAAATAGCAGGGATAACAGAGTATAACGACTCTAGTGGGGGGCAGGGAGGCTATGGGAGGGTGCCGTCTGGGAAGTGGTATAGTTGAATAAGATGGTTTGGGATATACTGTGTGGTATACACACAAAAAAAATCAATAAAAATTTTAAAATGTATTATATTTGAGGAAGAAGCATAAAAATTTACATCATGTTAATTAGTAGAGGTGATAAATATTACCATTGAAATCTACCTGATGACTTTATAGACATACACAGGCTCCAAG
>NW_008347189.1:3080556-3112783 GCF_000622305.1 Nannospalax galili
AAGGTTAAAAACTCATTTTTATGTCTTACAGGGCTTATACTGAGTTCAATATTGTATAACTATATTAATTTAACAACAAACCTAAAAATTTTACAGCCACTTTTGAAAGAGATGTGTCTTTGCTCTGGAAACTGTTGTTGAGTATGTTAAAACTGTAATGAAATGCTTCTTGTAAAAAAATAATTTAAACAAAATGTGGGAAATAGCATATTTTAAAATGAAATGGAGATCTTCTTTAAAGGGTAAAAACTCATTCAATTTTATATCTTACAGGGTTTATACTGAGTTCAATATTGTATAACTGTATTAATTCAATTGTGAACCCCCAAATTTACAGCCACTTTTGAAAGAGATGTATCCTTGCTCTGCATTGTGTTACTGAGTATGTTAAAGCTGTATTAAATGCTTCTTCTAATCATGTGGTTATTAAATTTAAAAAAATTTTAAAAAAATAATAATTCTTCAAAGCATAAAAATTTGCTCCTTAATAATTAGTAGCTGTGAAAAACATTACCATTGAAATCTACCTGATGACTTTGTATCCATGCTTAAATGCCAAGGAACTCAGAAAGTAACCAACTATGACTAGTAATAATCAGATATATAGAGATTAGAAACACATGTGCAAACATTTTAGTGTCAATTGCATTAAAAATGGATTTTTCTGTATGAAACTGTGTATTTTAATAATGAAATGGAGATCTTTTTTAAAAGTTAAAACCTTATTTAATTTTATGTCTTATAGGGTTTATACTGAGTACAATATTGTATAATCACATTAATTCAACTGTAAACCTAAAAATTTACAGCCAGTTTTGAAAGAGATGCATCTTAGCTCTGGAAATTGTTATTGAATATGTTAATGCTCTTGTAATGAAATGCTTCTTCTAATTATGTGGTTATTAAACAAATAATTTTTAAAAGGTAGATGTCATACAAAGCAATATCAAAATCTGCCAGGTGTGTTAGCGCTTGCCTTTGATCCCAGCACTTGGGAGGCAGAGGCAGGCAGATCTCTGTGAGTTTGAGGTCAGCTTGGTCTACATAGTGAGCTCCAGGCCAGCTGGGATACAGGGATACCCTGTCTCAAAAAGACAAAAGCAGCAACAACAACCAAAACCCAACATCAAAATCCAAAATAGAAAGCAGTGAATAAATCATGTAAATCAGTGTTTAAATCCAAAATACAACTGTAGAGGTAGTCTTGTTAGAAATAAAATCCAAGGTCTAAGGACCCCATCATTTTGCAAAAGGGTGCTTTGAGTGTTCAGTGAGATACAGCAACCATAAAGGACCTGAAAGCTTGGTAGGCTTCTATCCCTAACCCATGAGTACTTTGTCTTTTCCCCATCTGCTGTGGTCCAACCTCATAGTCTTTCCTGGTTAGGTAGTTTAAAGGAATTGGTGGGAAGGGAGAGGACCTCTATTGCCCTAAGGCATCAGGCTTAGAAATGTATCAGCGGCTTTCCTTAAACAATGTCAAATAGTACCTGGAAATGTCCTTCAACCACTATGCTGACAACCTATAGTCACACTTTCCCATGCTTATCCAGGAGTTGATGGGGAGTCAGTTACCCCTCCCTCCCAATCAGTTGACCTTAGCTGGATGTGGGGGAGGGGATAAGGATATATAAGCCAAGAAAGCTATTTTGTGGGGCTATCAGGAAGTCACAGAATCTATATTTGAGTGTGGACTTTCCAGTGCAGCTGTTAATTGGGGGGTGGGGAACCACTCTTCTGTAAACAAACCCCCACCCTAGGCTCTGTTAGCAAGCCCAATGCATTTGTTAGGCCTTTCCAAAAATAAAAATAAAAAAATAAAAAATAAAAAAAAAATAGAGAGAGATAATTGTTCCACCAAAGTTGACCCCATGTTGGCAAATCCTTTGGTCTTTGATTTCTTATTCCTTATCCCCCTGCCTTAAACTGCATTGTATATATATATATATATATTTGTGTAACCTGCTTGAAATTATTTCTGGAAAAATGTGTTAAAATTTGCTTCTCCTTGAAATAATTTAAAAAATGTCAAATAGGGCATAATGGGATTTAAAAGATTAGAATTCCTTTTGACCAACCAAGTTCCAAGCTTTATAAGATTTGAAAGGACTAATATTTAATGACTCTTACAGTCTGACATATAAATGCATTGATTTTATCATATAGCAATATAACTTGTGTTGGTGTCTCTGGGCCTTTATTTTTATGATCTCATCAATAGTACAAGAAATGAAAACTAAAAAGGAAAAAAAAATTCAAGAAGGTTGGAACATATGATTAAATTCCTACAGTTCAAGAAATTCCTAGGTTATCATGATCCACAATGGTTCAATAGTATCAGAAAGTTTCTGGGTCTCCCCATTTTGATTTACGCTATGTGTTTGGATGAATTAAGATGGTGTCAAGGTCACATAGGTTACTGACATTTTGAAGCTGTTACTAACCAAGATGGCGAACAGACCACTGTGTTGTTGCCTCCATCTTGGTATCTCCAGCCAATATAGCAACAAAGTCACATGGTTATTCTTTGCCTATAGTGAGCTTGGTTCCAAAATAAAATGTGTCTATCCTCAACCAGGACATGAGCCACATGAAATCCACATATCTCACAGATTAAATGTGAACAGCCATCACTATTCTTTCAGAAAGCACCCTGTTATGTTAGAATGATAAAGCAGGAAAAATTACCATCAGATATGTAGGCCCTAAATAGGAAGTAAAGAAAAGTATTTCATGGTCTCAAACCAAGGAAGGGAGTCCATGTTTCTTACCACAAAATATAACTGTGAATGCTAAACAATGTCCTCTGGATCTCCTCACCCCTAGACACAACCTGTGACTGAGAAAGAATCTCACGAAGGAATCAGAAGAAATGGATAGCTGCACCTAGCACACATTCTCCAACCTGCACATGGCATGTAGAAAAGCAGCTGCCTTTGGATCACAAGGTCTAAGCCTGGTACCCATCATTATGACCTACGACCTAGGGACTAACCTTCCCAAGGCCTTTTGACTGTTCTTTTCTCCCCAAGAGCTAATCCAAAGACTCCCAAGTTCTTGGAGAGAACCACCGTGGAAGAACACTGAAACCTGAGAAACCCAAGAAAGAAAAAGAAACAGGACTTTTAAAACACTTTCTTTCAGTTGGGCATGGTGGCACATGCCTGTAGTCCCTGTACTTGGGAGGCAGAGGCAGGCAGATCTCTGTGAGTTCAAGGCCAGCCTAATCTACATAGTGAGTTCCAGACCAGCTGGGGCTACAAGGAGACCCTGTTAAACACACACACACACACACACACACACACACTTTTTTTTTTTTTTTAATTCTCTCGGAGGGGAAAATAGAGGTAAATAGATAAAGGAGCTTACCTGCTTCTCTCCCAATTCCCCAAACACGTGCTAAATCTCCTTACATAGCTACCAAATAATTGTTAGAATTTTTAGGGTCCCTTCTTGGTCACTGCAATGATACAGGGGAGAAACATAGTCCCCTTCCAGGGTCCTTAGTCTCATTCATGCAAGAATTTAAGAATGGAGCTGGAGAGATGGCTCAGTGGAAGAGAGCACTGGCTGCTCTTGCAGAGGACTCAGGTTGAGTACTCAGCACACACATGCTGACTAATAGCCATCCCTAACTCCAGTTCTAGGGGATGATCCAGGGCACCTTCTTCTGATGTCTTCTGACCTCTGCAGGCATTGCACAGCATGGTTACACTTACATCCATGTAGGGAATACACTCATACACATAAATAAAAATAAATAAATAATTTTGAAAGGAAAAAAATTAAAAGATGGATTTGAAGGAAGCTTTAGGACATTTTTTTTTTGGAATGTAAGGAAAAATGCTCAGGACTCACTAGGTCAGCTGCCTTGAGGAGGAGAATGGAGGGGAGAAGGAAAATAGCCATGAAGCCAGGCTAGTTTAAAGCATGAATAGTGGTCAGACACATACCATGTGCCAGACTTGCAGTCACATGGTAGGAAGGAGAAGGGATATTTAGAGAAAAAGTGAAGAAATTCAAGATGTTGGGGCAGCCCAAAGCATTAGGGAAAGCATGGTTAGAAAAGCAATATGAAGAAGAAAATGAGACACTATGGTTTTCTGAAGTCAGAAATATGGACAAGACTTATGGAGACTTCATGTCTCTAACTGGGGGGTGGGGGGGGACTAGGGCTAGGGATTATGAGCAAAAAAAGTTTACCATCTCATTAACATACTAAGTATTCCACCTATCTCTTTAGCATGACTTAAGGTGAACCTGCCTTCTAGGGTGATTCTGTTGCCAGGTAATCTGAAAAAACTGGAAAACTGGGTCTTCATCCAGGCTAGAGATTGTTATTCATTTCACTAATGAATCTTCTGGACTTTTTGGTAGTATAGCAGAATGACATTGGATATATATACAAAATATCTTGAATGGATTTTCAAAGAATTGTGCAACCTTGTAAATATACATATATTTGAGGAAAATTTGACATTTTTACTATGCCCAATTCCAATCTATGCCATGACATGTCTCTCATTTAGATCTTTGATTTTATTCATATGTACTGAGTAGTTTTCAGAATGCAAGTTCTCCAATCTGTTATTAGATTGATGTGTATTGTATTTTATTTTGAGCAATCCTAAGTACTTTTTAACTTTACTTTTCACAGGTTCATCATTAGTAAACAGAAGTACAATTGACTTTTGTATGCTTTCCTTATATTCCTTGACCTTGATGCACATATTAGATCTAAAAGCTGTTATATAACTTCTTGGAACTTTGTACAGTGATGAGTGTCTCATATGTAAATAAGGATTTTATTTCCTCTTTCCTGATCTTTATGCCTTTTGTTTACTTTCTGTCCCTGTTTTGCTAAATTTTCCCCTCCCCATTCTTGAGAGACCCCTGCCCATGCCCTCTGAGGCCCTGGGGCTAACAAACCAACAGAATATCTTTTATTTGGGTTTTAGCATGGTTTGTATGAAATTAGGGAAAGGGTGACTTACAAAGCATAAGCTCCCGTAGTCTGACATCTTCTATATTTTGACTCAGCTTTGAGAGCCTCACCATGTCCTGCCCGAACTTTGTCAGCTGTCTGCTCAATATCTCACCCCTTGAGGTCCATGTGGGGTCCACAGGTTCCTCGTGAGGTCCATGGCTCCCATTGGGGTCTATGGTATCCCTCATGGTCCATGGGGCTCCATGGGGTCCACAGCAGGCTGACTTGCCTGCTGTTCACTGCTCTCAAAATGGTGCCAATTTCTCCTTTTTTCTCAATATACTTCACTTCTCTCTGGGTCTCTAGACCCACCCCCTCTCATCTTCAGAGGATGAATTTACCCAACATTCCACCCCTTCCTCTGATTCTTACAATCTTTCTACCATTTCTTCCACGAATTTCCCTGAGCCTTGGATGGGGTGACAGACACAGAGTGATGTCTCTTCTATCATGGTGAGATAGTGATCTCTTGGCTCCCTATCATTTGTCTTCAAGATGTGGCTGCTGATCTAGCTCAGTGGTGTTTTTCCCTACTATAAAGACAAATGGAAGAAAGTAGACACATCTAAACAAACATGAATGTAAATACAAATGTCTAGAAGATATCCCATATTCATTAAACACTATACTTTCAACAGATTCCTTGCTGGGGCCTATATCCTTCCTGGACATGGGGTTGGCCTGGTCTACAGTACTAGATGTGTGTTCCACTGCTAGGAGTGGGCCTTAGCCAATTAGAAATTTGTCCATTGTACATATGTTAGTTGAGTCATTGTTGCACTAACAGGCATTGCTTGGCATGTCCATAGTGTGCAGCACACAGTATCCTTTGTTGAGTAGACACATAGGGGATCTTTTCTTCCCCAATGATCTGCATAGTGCCTTCTGCTGCTATGAACGTCATCCATCCAGTGGCGTGGAGTTTTTGGCTTAGCCTCAGCTCCATCTCTTCTTCTCCTGTGCTCACATCATGCAGTGTCTTCAGCAACATGGCTTACCGACCTTTCTAATGTACAACTGACATTAGTGGCAATAGCCTTGGTGGATTTGAGGGCCTCTAGGATCTCTCTCTGACCAACAGCTCATAGGGGTGCAACCCACCCCTGGTACTGTAGTTTTTCTTAACACTTGTATAGTTTTGGGAGCCTCTGTTTTTTTCTTACCCAACCATAAAACTCCCAAGAATCGTATAGCTATAACTAGCCTTTGTTTCTTCAGGTACCTTTCAAATGGGTTTCATATCTGTAAAACACTCAAAGGTTAACATCATTTATTAAATCAATCATAGACAAGGTCTAACATAGTATGGAAAGGTTTTATCTATTCATATTAATTGCTTTCTTCATAGATCTTTGTTAGGTACCATAGCATGTGTAAGAGGCATTAACTTGGTTCTTTACTATCTTTAGTTATCCCTTTGGGGTCATTCTACATTCTGAGGATCTAATATGAAATCTCTTTGTATTTATTTATCTTTGATACACTTAGAGGTGCTAGCTCCAGTTGCCTGACCCTGCACCGGGCTAAGGAGGTTTTTCTTGTCCCTGATGAACCTGTTGGCTCCCTGAGTCAGGCAGGCCCTGGGTTTGCCTCCTGACTGTAGCCATATCTGTCATCCCTCCATTGACCAGACCTGGCTGCTGGGGGAGGCCCTGGTGGGAAAACTGCCTCAAACCTTAGCATAGCCTTTCTTAGGAGAGAAATGCACCTTATTTAATCTTTGGGGATCCTTAATCACCCCTGGGATGGTTTTTATCATCTGAATGTTTTTTGTAAACTGTTCTTCCAGTTTTAAAGCCTTCCAGAAACTCCTCTATTGAATTTAGTTTTCTATCAATTTTTTCTTTGGGAATTTGGGCTTGACATAAGTCTTGCCACATTTGTCTTCGAGTTACCCAAACTGACCATTTCTTCTGTCTGGCCTTTTTCGTATCTGTTGTAGTGTGTTCTGTTATTCTACAGACATGTTTTACACACTGGTCAGGGTCACTTAAATTTTCTCAAGCCTCTCTCACTTTACAAAAATCCTGTCCCATTAAAGGGATTAGCAAAACCATTAAAGCTCTATACCATTCTTGAGGTCCCAGTTGAATTAAGCTTTCCTTTATATCTTTGGTGAACACAGTTTTATCTGGCCCAGTGAACTGGGCATCATATGTTGCTTTTCTCATACCTAGTTCTTTCAGTAATTCCTGTCCCTTCTTTATAGTCCACCAGCCCCTGTTAATCATAGGAGTTTCCCTCGGTAATGACCATGTGTCTTTAATGCCTTGCACCAGCCATACCATTAATGACTGCTCCCCACTACATTGGCCTAGGTTGAACAGCCGATGTCACAAGGATGGATGGGTGATTATATAGCTCAGCTGTAAAGCTTCTGAAAGACTTAGACTGACATTATTTGCTCCCATGTCCCATACCCTCACCAGCCAAGTGGTGAGGGTTTCTTTGATTGCTTGCTTGTAAGTCTTTCCTAGTTTCAACAGCTCCAGTGTGGAGTATTTCCTAGCTACAGTAATGTTAGCTTTTTTTTCTCATTTTGTATAAAAGGTTGAATCTGAGGGGCAGCTTTAGCTACTTTTATTTTTAGGTCCTTTCTTTTTTCACTACTATCTGTCATTTTTCCTGAGTCCTCAGACCCTTGGTCCCCTAACCTTACATAAGTTAAAATGTCCCATTGTTTTTCTCTCTCAAACTCTGAGGCTGAAGCTGAATCTGCTAGCACCTCCCTAGCCTTTTCAACTTCCCCTGCCTTGGGAAAATCTATTATTATGCAAAATGGCCATGCCCCCTCTTTGGGTTCTTTTCTTGTTTGTAAGATTTTTTCCAGGCTCTCTGTAATCTTTAAGTTTTCAAATCCACGTGGAATCAGAACTCCACTTTTTTAGCAACTGAGCTATTTCTCCACATTTACAACATAGCTGTGGCCTTGGGATTTTTCCCTTTGATTCTGCCTGTGTCTATGTGGCCTGTGTTATTCTAATTATATATTTCATGATCCATTGTGTAATAAACAGGAGCATAGCTAGCCCCCTTAAGCCTATGGGGTTTGGCCCCTTTCACCCCTGGGTTCCCACCAGCCATTCCCAGACCTTTTGCTCTTGCATCACACCTGGATCTGGCTGGAATCTATAGAATCAAAATTCTCTAACTATAAGGCTATTCAAGTGATTTGTTTCATACAGGTGAGTTGTGAAAGTTTGTCTTTTTTAAGAACTGATCTGTGTCAAAGGACTCCTTGCAGCACCCATCTCTGCTTTTCTGGATTTGGGCAACTGAACTCTGCTCCCTTTCCATCAGCTCAGCTCACCAGACACTGCTGGAGCTGCACCACTTTGCCAGGCCCACATCCCCATGCATTTCCAGAACTTGGCACCTTTCCTCTCTCCTGCATGCTATGCTAATTTGTTTCACTAAATTTTCCCCTCTCCCTTCTTGAGAGACCCTTGCCCAAGCCTCTAAGACCCCAGGGTTAACAAACCAACAGAATATCTTTTATTTGGGTTTAAGCATGATTTATATGACATTAGGGAAAAGGTGGCTTACAAGGCGTAAGCGCCCATAATCCATCTTCTACATTTTGACTAAGCTTTGAGATCCCCACCATGCCCTGCCTGAATTTTGACAGCTGTCCACCCACCATCTCGGCCCTTTGAGATCTGTGGGGGGGTCCACAGTGCCCTTCAGGGGCCACAGCTCACCACAGCGACAACGGCAGACAGGCTTGCTCGCTTGCCTGCTGTTCCCTGCTCCCAAAATGGTGCCAGCTCCTCCTCCTTTTTCCAAGTGAGCTCCGCTTCTCTCTGGGTCTAGAGACCCACCCCCTCTTTTCCTCAGAGGACAAATTTGCCCAACAGTTCCTTATCTCATTAGCCAAAACTTCCACCATTGAATTGAAATAAACATCAGGGCTCTCTAACATTTTTGTCTTGTTTTCTATCTTTAAGGGAGTGAAGTAAGTCCCCATGAAGGACCATATTAGCTGTGAACTTTTGTAGATATCAATGAAATTTCTTTGTGTTCCTAGTTTTCCAAGAGTCCACATTCTGAGTGGGTCATTTTCTTTCTTTCTTTCTTTCTTTCTTTCTTTCTTTCTTTCTTTCTTTCTTTCTTTCTTTCTTTCTTTCTTTCTTTCTTTCTTAAATTCATTTGTCTATTTAAGGAAAGGTTGGTATTATCACATAGTTTTTTTTTTTTTTTTTTTTTTTAGTATATTAATATGCTGGATTACTACTTGGCTACTTGGTTTTGAATTCTGATTCAGTCTTCCATCCTTGCGGTAAATTTCACATGGTCAATGTATATAACATTTAATTCATTGTTGTATTGTGTTTATAAATATCATGAAGATCTTGGTTGCAAGCATGCTCCAGAATAGCTATGAGTATGGCCCATTCCCAGATCTAAACGTACTTAAAATACAATGAGATTATTTTTGTAAAATTTTCTCTGCAGATTGATTGAATAGATTTCAATTGTGAATTCTGTGAATCAAAATATCATACTATTAATAAAAAACTTGAACATGCCTGGAAATTATCTTTTTTTGTGCTGTGTCTAGTTTGGTGTTAAGGCAATGCTAGCTTTATAAAGTAACTTAGGTAGTATCTATTACTCTTTTATTCCTGGAAGACAGTAAATATTGCTTCTTATTCATAATTCTTAACACATATAATTGGACTTTTCAATGAAACCACCTGGATCTGGACATTTTATTTGGAATATTTATAGAATCAAAATTCTCTAACTATAAGGCCATTCAAATGATTTATTTCATACAGGCAAGTTGTGAAAGTTTGTCTTTTTTAAGGAACTGATCTACTTCATCTAAGCCATCCATTTTTTCCATTGTGTATTTTCTGTTGAAAATTTGTGCATTTCGTACAATACATCTTAATCATATGTAGACCCCTCCCCTACCTGGACCCCCCCCCATAACCTGCCCACAGAATTTCATGCATTCTGTCATACATTTTAAGGCCTATCGTGTCAAGTTTGTGTAACCAGATGTCCCTTTGTGTGAGTTCATCCACTGGAACCTGGTCAAACTATCTAGTATCACTCCCTTAAAGAAGATCAACTCTACCTCATCTAACAGTGATCACACCAACAGTTCCTTGGCTAAAGTTGGGGCTTTTTGTCCATTTTCCTAGTTTTATGTTGGGTTTTTGTCTGAGTTTGTATGGCTCTTGAGCATGCTATCACCATTTCTGTAAATTCATATGAGTAAGTTCTCAGAAGCCTATTAAGACTCTGTTTCCTTATGATCATGCACCAACCCTGGCTCTTACAGTCTTTCTAAGCCCTCTTCTGCCATAGTCCCTGAAACATGGGTGGGTGAGGTTTAATAAAGGAGTCCTATTCAGGGACACACACTCTGCCCCCTCTTACTATCTCTCTCTATTTTTTTCCAGTTGTGGCTTTCTGTGTTCATTGCCCTCTGTTGCATAAGGAAACTTCATTGACGAGAGTTGAGAGAAGCATTAGTATTCTCTCTATCCCTTGTTCCACTATGTTCTGTGAGCCTTAGGTGTAGAGGTTCCATTGTAGAGGTGTCACTTAGGGCTGGGAATCTCACAGACACTATCTTACTTTTGAGATAATTGCATCCATATATTTATTGCTGCTCTATTAACTATAGAAAAGAAATGGAACCAACCTTGTAGTCCATCAACAGATGAATGGATAATGAAAATCTAGTACATGTATCAAATGGACTATTAAACTTTATAGAATTAAGTTAATTATTCCTTAAACATATGATTGACGTTTCCAGTGAAACCACTTGGACCTAGAGAATTCATCTTGGGGTTTTTATTACACACTGTAGAAATCCCTTTTTTTTTCTGCATTTTTCATAACTTGACTAGCTATAGTTCACCAATAAAAATTTTGTATATTTATAGTATATAGCACAATGTTTAACACATACATTATGAATAATGATTAATCTAGGAGAATTAACATTCATTTTACCTATTTATTTATTTATTTATCTCTTTTGTGATGAGAACATTATTATATTTTCTCAGCGGTTTTTAGTATGCAGTACATATTCTTTACAAAAAACTCTACTAACACATTGTTTTAGTTCTTCCTTTCTAGTTTAATTCCTTTCTTGCTGGAAAACAGTGCATATGATTTCAAATCTTCTAAATTGACTGGTTTTCTTTATTTCCCAGAATATGTTTGTATTTGTTAGTTTTATGTTACTGTGATAGAATACCCTAACAACAAAAAAAATTTGGTATTTCTCTCTACCAGTTGTTCCGCTATGTTCCATGAGCCTTGTAGAGGTTTGAATGCAGATGTGCCATCTAGTACTGGGCATCTCTCAGATGTATATTCTCTGTGTCTGGCCAGTTATGCAATTCTGCAGTAGCCTCCACCTGTTGCAAAAAAAAAAAAGCTTCTTTGATGAGTGGTGTATGATATGCTTGTTTGTGAATATAAGTATTGATATTTAGCATATAGGGTGTATAATTTGATTAAAAACTTTTGTACAAAATTACAAAAGCTCAATGAAAAACAGTAAAAATGAAAAACAAAA
The DNA here is from genome assembly GCF_000622305.1 of Nannospalax galili. Classification (NCBI taxonomy): domain Eukaryota; kingdom Metazoa; phylum Chordata; class Mammalia; order Rodentia; family Spalacidae; genus Nannospalax; species Nannospalax galili. The sequence goes on from NW_008347189.1 coordinate 3,092,094, forward strand.
AAGATCAAAAAATAAATAAATAAAAGAAAGACAAATAAGCATACCTTCATAGAGTTTTGGTTTAATTTCCTTTAAACACATTGTCTGTAATATAAATAAATAAATGAAACATTAAATATTTTTAAAAGAAAAAAGAAACTTTGGGAAAAAGGGTTTATTTTGGTTTATAGTTCCAGAGTAGATACTGTTTGGAGAAATTTTTAACAGTAGATATATGAGGCCAGCTTGGCAGTCAGGAAGCAAAGAGATCACATTTTATCTGCACACAGGAAGGAGAAGAAGGAGGTGGCAGAAGAAGAAGAGGAGGGGGAGGAGGAAGAGGGTAAGGGGGATGGCTGAAGGAGAGTGTCCATGAGCAAGCAGGAAGTGGAACTGAGCTATAAAATCTCAAAGCAGTAAAGACAATTGAAATCATAAAAATTAAAGATAATAAATGGAACTAGAAACTTATACTAAGCGTGGTAACTCAGAAAAACAAAGGATGCATTTCCCCTCTCATTTGTGTATCCTAGCTCCAAATTCTTAGATGTGAGTATATGTTCTAATATGACCACAGAAACCAGGAAAATGGAAAGTAACCAAGATGGGGAAGAAGGCGAAGTAGGTTGAGAAAGGTTGTTAGTAGGAACCAGTGGTTATCAAAGGGGAAATGGGGATAATGGGGGCATACTTTAACTGGGGAGGGGTGAGGGAAAGCTCTACAGGGGCAGAAAGAGAAGAGATAAATAATGCTTAAGTAGTATAAAAAACAAAAGGTATTTATTAGCATTTAATAAGCTTGTCAAAAATATACATGTGATTTAAATGTGAGTGCTAAATAAGCCTACTGAAAACTATAGGTGCAATATAAATGGTGAGTACATGTTTATAGCTGATGCTTGTATAACCAAAATCACAATGGCAGGCATGGGAAACCTTCCTTTGAGTTACTGGTCAGAGTAGTTCAAAAGACCTCCCAAATAATATAGACTATTGCGACAACCCTTGATTGCCACCCAGAACTTGAAGGTAAGACCCTATTGCTGAAAAGACCATATTCTTCAGACACAAGACTTTGAGCAACTGAACTGGAACTGACCTGGAAACCTCCTCTCTGAAGACTAGTTCTTGTAGCATCAGAAGATACTGTGTAAGCTGCCAGAGACAAAACCAATCAATGATCTGACCGAGCTGGAAAGTCTATGAAATACTACAGTGACCGTCCAACAAGCCATCTCCACTGGTAATGAACAGGTGTCCAATTAGACATACAGCCTGCTCAATGGCAGGGAACTCATGTGTGGAACTGTAAATATAGCCAAGTACACATGGCTAGATATGTAATAGACCCTTGAGAAAAACCTACTTCTGTCATTTTCCTAGACCAATGTAATTTCTTATTGTATTCTAAGTAAATATCCTGTCTTTACAGACAATAGAATCTCTGTAAAGATGTGTGGATCATTTATTGATCACCACACCTAAAAGAAGTTTCTTTTCGCAGCAGACAGAGACTATTGCAAGGTTCTACAATGGGTCCCAAGCAGAGAATAAGTGCTGTGAGGTGCCCTGGCATAAGTGACACACCTACAATGCAACCTATACACCTTTATTGATGTTGTTTTGGCTACATATAGCTCTTTCCACCGTTTCCTTCCGTCTACATGTATTGTTATATTCAAGGTGAGATTTTTTTAATAGATTGCATAATGTTGGTGTTTAATCTCTTCTGAAGAACTCTGTATTTCAATTGGAATAGTTATATCATTGTAATATACTTGTGTATTAATGTGTTCTCATGCTAGGATGTAAGTCTGCCATTTTATTTTCTCTGTTTTATTTACTTTCTTTGTTCTTTGTTATTTTGTTTCTTTGCTTTTTTCCTCTTATGGTGACTTTATTGATCATTAAAACTCCATTTAAATTTATTTGTATTGTTTTTTAACATATCCTTTTATAAGTCTTTCCTAGTAGTTCCTCTAGGTATTAATTATATTATAAATCAATTCTTATAAGCTTTATATCGAATTAATTTTCTAATTTGAGCAAAGCATAGCATTCTTAATTCCATTTTTACTTTTCCTTTGTATACTTATGAATCTGTCTTAAAATGTTTCCTCTTTGTGTTTTTAGAACATATTAGAAAACATTGTAACCTTCATTTCAACCCTCACTTTCAAATTTCTAATTTCTCTTTTACCTCTTCCTTGCAGTATATTGTCCTAAATACAACTCAACTGCCATACTTATTCTTTATAAATGTGAAGCATATATGAAGAGCTATGCCTGAGGCTCAGCAATTGTAAAATAGTTATCATTCCTCATAGTTCTGGGATGCAGTACTAGAGTCAAGTTTTCTTGGGGAGCAGAGCAGTATTTTAGTTCCTATCAGTTCTTTTTCTTAAAATATCTTATTTTGATTAGGTTATAATAATCCAAAAGAAAATTAGTGTTCTTAGTCAAAGAATTTCAAAATGTGATCCAACAGCAAATACATTATTTTGGACAGGATCTTCCTGTGTAGCCCAGGCTGGCCTCAAACTCAGAAAGGTTCTTGGAAAATTATGGGAAAATATCCCTATGGGTGAACAATTGTAAATGTATGACATTTTATCTGGACTGTTTGCAGTCCTATGATGTGTAGATTGGATTGGCTATGTTTACTTTTTCAAGAAGGAGCCCTTCTGCTGGATGGAGATTCCTTCACTGCCATTTGTGACCTTGTTCTACCTCTCTTAATTCTCATGACACAGAGATAACACTATTTATGTTTATGAAAACTTCTGTTTTATTCTAAAGATATTTTCAAAGATTCTGCTCTGACATGTTTCTTTTATACTGATACCTAGGTTTCTTTCTTGAGAAAAAATGTAAGTTAAATGTATTTTTGCTTTCATTCAAAATGGATTATTAATTAAAACAGCAGTAGCTGTTCTCTTATAAGTAAAATAACTGTGAAGAACAAGTGATAGATGTTTGGAGGAAAAGAGGGATTTATGCTCAAAAGAAGCTGAAGAAATGGTGCACAATTTTTATGTTCAGTTGTATCAGAAAAAGCACCCGCTTAACCTTGTTTAGTTCTGCATATCTCCAACTTATTTAACCATATACTTCTGTTCTATTAACTTATTTTATTTTACTTTGTATATCACCAATAAGCATTTTTGGACAATGAAAATCTATTAAAAGAAAATTTCCTTCGAAAATAGGAATTTAAAGTCATTTATTTGGTCCTTACTATTGAGTATATTATTATTTCTTTCCCAACATTCTAAAGGCTAAACAGATGAGTAACTTTACTGTTCATTCCCTCTTTTCCTAGCTGGCATCCCATGGACCTTTGCAGATTTTCACAGACAGCATGAATAGTTTCAGAACTGCATGTAGTATTTTGTGTAAGATGTGCACGTTTATGTAGAAAGGCTCATTTTTTTTTTTAAAGTTAGATTCTCAATGTGATTTCTGAAAGACTGAGAATCACTGTACCACTGAAGACTGCTGTTCCACCCACCTTGTTTAGACTTTCCCAAATCAAGAGTGTGTACTGAAGAACATTTAGGTATCGAAATGTGACCTACTATACATTATAATTCACTAGTGATGGCATCTTAGGACATTTCGTTTTTATTTAAACATCTTATAATTCTTTAAATTTGTAAGATTCATGGAAAGCCATACTCCTTAGTTTTAGATATTTAACAGCAGATTTGAACTTTATTTTTCTTTACTGTTTCATATCCTTGATAGGTCTATTAATTTTTATCTGTTAATGTTAATTCATTATGCTCATTATGTAACTATCATTTCTTATTAAATACTATGAAATGTATAAAATTAACAAAACTAACAAATAATATTAATTATAGACTGAACAGTTTCACTTCTCATAGGATAATTAATAAAGTTAATATGGTATATTTTAGGCCAATATAGTACCAAGTAACTAATCAATAAAAAGTGACAGAACTTTAAAGAAGTTAAAAATTTTTTTTTGAGTTTTGTGTACTTCATCCAATGCATCTTGATCACACTTAGACCCATTCCCCTCTTTGCAGACCCCTCAAAACCCCCACTGCCAGACTTCATGCACTCTGTCATATGTGTTAAGGTCTGTTGAGTCAAGTTTGTGTTCCCAAATGTCCCTTGGTGTGAGTCTATCCACTGGAGCCTGGTCAACCTATCTAGCACCATGAAGGGAGTTTTTGACAGTGTTTGTGGGGTGATTCTATACTTTATCCCAGTTCTTATTCCTCCTGGCATCTATTCTATGCTGTTGCTTGGCTCAGTTATTATAGCTTCTCTCATCAATGCCTGTCTTTTTATTTTATTCTAAATCCTATGAACTTTCTACATTCATTCTGTTACTATGCCTATCCATCTAGTACCTCATAGAATTTCTACTCTAAGTTGAAAATAGGCTGGAATTCTTTTGACTGTATCTCATAAAAGGATGTAAATAGGATTTAGTTCCAGGGCATAATGTTGCAAGTATAACTGACCCACATGAGCATGGGAAATGGTTGGGTAACAGAATCTGTATTCTTGATAATATTAATAGTAGCATATTTTATCCAGATAAAGTAATGATTCCAGGTAAATAATACATAAAGAACACAGAAAATGTTTCTTTGAGAGAAAACTGGTCTAATTATGGCATATTATATTAAAAACAGTATTACATTCTTTGAAAATGAAATCATAAATTGAAGTAAACTAATATTTCCAGAATCACTGACACTCCATATACACTGTGAATATTTTTCTTGGCCTCAAACATTTTTCTACAAAATTAGGTTCAATTCGATTTGACAAGATTTATAGAAAGAGCACAAGGTTATTTGTGGGATGAGTGCTTGACAAATTCAAACAATGTACAGTTCAGAGTTCAAAGTTTAAATCACAGTACTGTTTTTCCTGACAAGCTCTCTGTGGCAAATGTCATAGGAAAATTCTGATAGGTTTCCTCCCATCTCATATAATATCGAACTAATATTATACAATCAATCATCAGCTAGGACTAACTAGTTGCTCTGGAGTTATTTATCTGAAAGACTGACTCTTTATTAGCTTTGTTGAAACACTAAGGGCACATTTAATTGAAAAACTCTTTTGTCGAAAACCTGGAAGAAAAATATACATTTCATTTTTGCCTGAAAGTATATGAAATATCTTAGACAATAATATTATTGATGAGATTTAGAACAATAGAAATAAGGGGCTGAATGCAAAAAGTATAAAATCTAATTATGAACTTCACAGACGTATTTCTGCTTTAATTTCACTTAATGATATGTTTCTGTTGCATTCTTACCATGCCATCAGCATTCTTCACTTATTCATTTATTTTTGTGGGTATGGTGTTGAAATTTTATGTCATTTTGAACTATAAACTCAGCTTTATTAAAATCTTAATGTTTAGATAATGTAGGCTCATTTTGGTTATTGTTGCATGAATATAAAATATAATTTTAAGATTGTGGGCATGCTTTGAAATGTTGAACAGTGATTTTGGTGCAACCCTTTTGTATTTTCTTTGGGTTTTGGTGGGTTTTTTGCTTTTGTGTTTTTGAGACATGGTCTCCTTGTAACAGCCCCAGCTTGCTTGGATCTTGTTGCAGAGACCAGGCTGGCCTTGATCTCACAGAGACTGCCTGTTCCTGCTTCCCGAGTGCTGGGATTAAAAGCATTTGCAATCACACTTGGCTTCCTTTCATATCTTTTAATAGAATTAAATATTGCTTCTTGAAAGAAGTTGATTTTGGATTAAAAACCATAATTTGTAATGTATCATTTCCAAAGATTATGTAAAATGTTTATAATTATGCATGTTTGTAAATGTGTAACATTTTGCATAAAATAATCTGGATGCTAAAGAGAACATTAGGACTGCACATGTATGTATTGTATTTCCATGACTTTCATATACCATTACTTTCCAAAATTTATAATTATCAGTGCCACCTGAACATAAGGTTTTTGTAGCAATCTTTTCCAGTTTTGATCTAACTACTCACAAGCATATCATCATACAATAATTTTCATTTTTATTTAATTTTTATATTTATATTCATAACTGTTTAATTCATTTGCTAATATGAACACGAATTATTTACTATGCACAGTTCTATTGAGAATTCATTAACAACTAAGAAGGAAACACTTCTTGTCATAACAGAGTTATAAGAAAAGATCAAATCCAATGACTAGATCTTAGACCTCATTTTATTTGACTTGCAGGCAAATTTAACACAAAAGGTCTTTTTTTGTTTACCTTCTAACACTTTTGCCACTTGTCCTGGAGGGTTTTTTTAGGCCTTTTCTCTAGTTGTTCTTTCTCAGTGTCATTTTGTGTTGCTCTTCGTCTTCCCACTCTGTTTTGTTGAAGTCCTTCAGGGGCCACCCATTACTACTCCAGCTTCCCTGATGGTACCCCTGATTCAGTAGCTGAACTAATTAAATATGTTCCAAGACTGCCTACGTGGCAGTCTCCACTCCAGAATGTTCTTGCTCCTGCCCTCTGGATTCATTCTCTGATTGCTTACTTCATAGCACCCTCTTGACTACACAGGAACTCCTCTTTCTCTCCAAATCTGCTTACCCTGCAGGTTTCCTACTTATCGAATAGCAGTGCCAGCCGGGGCATCTCGGAGGCACTCACTTCTCTTTCTCCCAGCACTTAAGTCCACTGCCTTTTCAGCCACTGACCTTGGATTCATGGGATTCATGGACTCCAGCTATTTGAGTCTCTTTGCTGCTCCGCTTGTACTCTGGATGCTGTCCAGACAGCCAGCATTTTACCTAAATATTGGTTGTCCTAAATAGTGTCCTGACTTACTCCTTTCGTTTTCCGTATTGTTTTCCAAATTCATCTCTGTGCGACGGTCTCTTGACTACTCAGTTAAAACATGCCTTGTCCTCCTTCCCTGATGCCGCTGCCTCTTTTTCATCTATTCTCACTGCTGAGAATTCTTTTAGGTATATTTATCTTTGTCAAACAAACTATGTGTTTTACTTACTTTGTAATTATTCCTAGATCCTTTCTCCAATAGTACATGAGCTCTGTGGGCAGGAATTTTCGTCTGTTTTTGTTCAGTCCCTGGAAGAGACGGCATAGATCTTCAGTGTAATCAGGAGCTCCTAACACACAGAAAGACCCTCCCTGCAGGCTGCGACTCCCTTCTTAACTTTTCAGCTTCACTCTCTGCCCTCCTCATTCCTTCTTCCCCTCTTTCTCCTCTTCTACTGTATCTTTCTACTCTTCTCACTTCTTTTCCCCATCACAACCTTCTTTTTCAAAGAAGCCCTTGAGTTAGGACCAGTTTTCCATTTCTAGTGCTCTGGATTGTCAGTCACTTGGTTGCATGAAAGAGCAGTGTGTAGTTTCCCTGAGCTCTTTGCTGCTGGAGACCTCTCAGAGGTGCCTCTTCATCTGGGTCCCTATCCATTTACCCTAAAGTTTGAAGTTTTTGCTTGCTGGCAGCTCAGTTGTCATTTAATGCTACTGATATGTGTATGAAAAACCATTCTCTTGAGAATGGCTTGTTTCTCTAGCAAGTGTCCACATTGCTGCATGCCAGTGTGGTTCTGGATGATGGGCCTTTCTGTTCTTTGATACTGTGCTATATTTACAGAATAGTTTATTGCTCTCTATGCTGGTCCACTGTAAGCTCCTTGAAAGTAGAAACATTTCTTGAATCCAAAGGTCTAGAGCCGTACTTGGATTATGAAAAGAACATAATTGGCACTTTTTGAGTGAATGAAGGTCTGACTCTCACTTATAAATATGTAGGGATATGTAAAAGAAAATAAAATGGAAGCCATTTTACAATTCTAGAATATTGGGAGTAAATTCTTTCATTTGTTTTACCTATTCTTAAAAGAAAGTCTTTGTTACTGTTGGCACAAAGTTTTAATTCTTTTACAGTGTGTAATATACTTTAAAGATGCTTTTGTGCCTGTAGTGAGAGTTTGCAGTTGGAGGCAGGGGACGAAAATTGTTTAGTCTGCCAGCCATCTTTCCCAGATTATTTTCATACATGTTTATTTTTAGTAGAAGATAATTCTTGGAGTTGGGAAATGTCTTGGTTAGTAAAGTGTTTGTTGTACAAGCACATGGACCTGAGTTTGAATCTTTAGTGCTCATGTAAAAACGGTACATGCAGGAGCATATGACTCTATTTCCAGTACTGGAGAGTGGAGACAAGCAAGAACCCTGGAGCTTGCTGGACAGTTTAGCTGAATTGGTGAGCTCCAGACCTAGTAAGAGACCCTGTCTCAAAAACTACAGCAGAGAATGACTAGAAAAATCCCTGCTGTCTACCTCTGGCCTACACACATATGAGCACACACTCACATGTCCACATATGAACACATATATACACACACACATAAGATAATTCTTACCTTACTTATATTGCAGACAGAACACTAAATGACTTTTCTAATTCTCAAAGAGCAAAAACTATCATCATCAAAAACCGTTTTACAAAGGTCTCCATGGGGCATAATAAGAATTGTGTAGTTCTTGTTGCATTTATTGGCCTTAATTTTTTATCTGTTCTCAAATTAAAGAAATAACTCATAAAAACTTAAGTTGGATGATTTATTCTGAGTGTTACATCCTTGAAATTATGGATGAGCCGTTATGTATATGTACAGATGAGTCATTATTTTTTAATGAATATGAAGCCAATAATAACACATCACAACAGCTATAGCTAGGTATTAAAATGAAATGCTTGTGGTGACACCTGAACTTTGCAAAGAAAGGTTAGAACAGAGGGATTCATTTGTGGCTAAAATAGTTTACCTGAAGAGATGTGGTATTCCAAGTTCTGCTTCTTTCAGTTTTTCAAAACCATGGTGAATTATTTTATTCTCCAAATAAAAGCACAAATAGCTTTGATAGTTGTGAAGAAATGCTTTCTTGACATTTATTTGAAGTACTTGAATAAAACTTTTCAGCTTTATCAAGTGATTACATGTCTCAATTTCATATAATGTGATTTTTAACTAAAATATTAAATATGGAGTTCTGGGTAGCAAACAGTATAAACAAAAATTATAAAACAATTCCCAATTAATATATTGACTCTTGGAGTGACTTTTTTATTCAAGCAAGGTAAAAAGAGGGTAATAATTTTGTAGCTTCTTTGAAATTATAAAAATATTTGAAAATATGTTTAATTTGGAAAAGCTCTATTTTTCTATAGTCGCTTGGAATTTTGTGGAAAATATTTGGTTTTTAAAATTTAGGGTTTTTAAAAATGCATATGAGTGTTTTACCTGCATGTGTATTAGTGCACCCGTGTCATTTAATGCTCGTGGAGGCCAGAAGAGGGCATCAGATCCCCTGGAATTTGAGTTACAGACATTTATTAGCTGCAGAGTGGGTGCTAGGAACTCAGCCTTGGTTCTCTGTAAAAGCAGCTAGTGCTTGTAACCACTGAGCAATCTGAAAATTTCTTGATTATTACATTCATGACACTTATTAGATGTTTCTATTGCTTCAGTTTTGTAGTATCATTAAGTAAAATATTGCTGACCTCTTTTGTTATAGGATTTCATGTCATACTTCAGATCTCTAAGTCAGGCATGGTGGTGCATACCTGATATCTCAGATATCTTAGGAGGCAGGATGATCACTGGAAGCATGTTTCAGGCCAGCCTGGTCTACATACCAGGCTCTAGGCCAGTCTGGGTCACAGAGTCCAACACATACATTGTTTCATAGTAAGTGCTCAACAAATATTTGTTGACTGTTTAGTTCTCTCATCTGTTTTTTCAGCAACTGCTTGTCAATGCCTACTCTTTGTTAGATGTTTAGTGTAAAAAACAAACTGTAAATTAAAAAAAATTGTATTGATTCTTTGAAAATTTCACACAATATATTTTGGTCATATTCATACCCCTTCCACCATGCCCGCTCCCACCTTAATACCCCATCCCAACTTCATGTCCTCTAATATGATTATTTTTAAAGACATATTGATCCTAATTTATGTTACCCAAAAATTCTTGGGTATTGGTTTATCCCCTGTAGCCTTATTAACGTGCCCAGTGTCATACTCTTAAAGAAAATGAACTCTCTTTCTTCCAGAAGCTATCAATTACCTAAGACAAATGACTGTCTTTTTCCCAGAAGCTATCAATTTCCTGAAGTTCCTCAGATATGGCTAGAACTTCTTGCCTACCTTCTCTTTCCATGCTGGGTTTTTGTCTGGCTTGGTCATGGGCATACTCTCACCAGCACTGTGGGTTCATATGTGCACCTGCCTTCTTCTATTCAGACAACACAGTTTCTTTGTGTTCATCCATCCCCTCTCCCTGTTACAATCTTTCCACTCCCTTTTCCACAGTGAGAGGAGACAGTATGATATAGGTGTCCTATTCAGGGATAAGCACTCTGCAATGTCTTATTCGTTTCACATTGACCATCTGTAGGTCTCTGTGAATCACCATATGTTGCAAGAAATTTCTCTGATGAGAGTTGAAAGATGCATTAATTTATGGGTATAACAATGAGTCATTTGGGATAGGTTTAATACTATGTCCATTTAGTAGAATAGTAGTAGTAGGTTTTCCCCCATAGCCTTGACCTGTCTAGCCACAGGTTCTTGCTCATAGTAAGTGCCAGTTATAGGGCCCATCTTGTGAAGATACAAATAATTGCTTGTTCTAAAGTTGTTTTAAAATTAGTTTTTCTTCCCCAATAATGTTTCCTTTCCTCTCTTATAGTGATAGCATTTTCTAAGCACTTTGAATATGATTTGTGTTTCTTCTAGACATAACCATAATGGAGGAAAAGTTGCTCCTTTTAAAACTTTTTCCTATTTTGGTGATTTGAAATGCTTGTGGTAATAAATTATTATACACCATGCAGACAAGAGCACTATCTCAGAAATGACAGACCTACAGGACAGAAAGAATCTAGGCTCCCCCATAAGCTCCCCAAGTCACCTTCAGTGTGGAATGAGAGAAGATTAAGCCTTGATTTTCTTTTTTTTAAAAAAAAACTTGTTTATTTTTATTTTATGTGTACGAGTGTTTTGCCTGCATGATGTAGGTGTACCATATGCATGCAATGCCTGTGGAGGCCAGAAGGGAGCATCTAATTCCCTGGAACTGGAGTTATAGAAGGTTGTCAGCTACCATGTGGTTGCTGGGAACCAAACCTGGGTCCTCTACAAGAACAACCAGTGCTCTCAACTACTGACCCATCTCTCTAGTCCTAAGCCTCTATTTTCTTTACTTAACTGTGTTGGATCTCTGTTTCACATTCTAAGCCTACATCTTAACTAAGGCAGATTTTTATTTTGCCAGAAGTAAAATGCCTAAAGAAACATAATCTAGACATGTGGCACATGATATTTACCATTTGGGAGATAGGATGAAAACACAGGAGAACTGAGTCTGACAAATGGATTAATCTTAAGAACATGGGAGGCAAAGGCATCCTATCACTGTAGCCTGAACTATCTTAACAAGCAGACCACATGCTAAAAACCAAGACCATAACTTTAGAGGGAATTGTAGAAGAGTGGCAGGATCTTGATGTGTGTTGACTGCTGCTTGCTCTTCCAGCAAAATCCTATAACAAAAATGAACTCAGCCTAGTGTTAGCCAGTATACAAGCAAAAGTAGAAATGAATACAATTCTGTTAAGAAAGTCTCTTTGTGCTGGGTTAGCAAAACAATTTCACTGAGAGTCCTATAATTTTGAGGCCTTTAAGAGTTGAAAAAGTCAACTCCTTCTATCCTCCAAACCAAAGCAGTTATAATTGGTGGCTTCAAAGCCACTGCCTCAGTAGGAGATAAGCTTGAGGCCCTGCCAAATTTGAGAGCCAGACCAGAGGCAAAATCAAATTAAGGGTATTGCTTTCCCACCCAAACAAAGTGGTTCAGATAGACTGCATGTAGTCTCTCTCTCTCTCTCTCTCTCTCTCTCTCTCTCTCTCTGCATGTAGGGTAGTAAGGGAAAGACAGGCATCTTTAGGTTTATAAACTACATCTAGATTAGATCTTTGGTTATAGTTTCTTACATATGGAACTAATCCAAAACAAATTGCCTAGAAGCTTACTAAGTTTGTGAGGGAATTGTATGGATAAGAACAACAACATGGCCTGCAAAAGCCTGTAATTGTCCAACCTCTAAGGAAATCCCTGGGCTGCCAACCCTACACCAGCCAGAAGCAGCCTTCAATAACTTTTCAGCCTCCAAAAGGAATGAGCTTTGTAGTGACAGCTTGATTCATGGCAAGGGAGAAGAAAACATATGAAAGCACATGGCTGAGGTTGAACCCAAGGGCCTCAGAAGATAATGGAGATTTCTTCAAAGCAAAATCAGTGGTTTCTAGGTAGGCTTAACTGAGGCACCTACTCCACGGATGGATTAGGTAATAGTATAATTCCTGTCTAGTGTGTATGGCATTGCTATGCTCCAGTGAATTCTCTATGTTTCCCAAACCCTCTTTAGTTGTGAGTCCATTTGGGTGGACATATGCAGTTTCTTCACAAGCCTTGAGTATCCAAAATGTTAAGGGACAGGCCAGCTTATATTGTAGTTTATAGGTTGCCAAACCAGGAGCCTCTATGTCCATCCTTAACACAAAGCACCTTATATCACCACAGATGGATATTTGATTGTGTATAGTAATAGATGAAATTCTGAGGGTTTCTGCCTTGTAGATGCGATCAATATTTCTCTAAAATGTTGTGCATGGGTTGTTTAGAGTACCACAGGAATAGACTCTAGCAAAGTGTTAGTTGTACTCAAATTCCATTTCCATTTCATCTTCTTTTGCAGCGATACAATTCATGAGTTACACACGTACACAGGGCTGCCAAAACTGAAGCTAGCTTTCCTAAGTGAGGACAGGTGTGACCATGTAACTTACCTCTGGCTAATAGAATGTGATAAAACTTGATCAAAGTCTGGACTGCTTTTAAAGGGAAGTTGTACTGTTTTGTTGCCACTCTTGCTCTTTGCTTTGTCTTAGGAATATATGTAAGGCTACTGAACTATCATAGAATAAGAGGTGGGGATCACTGGATGTGAAAGAAGGAAGAACATCAAGATGGTTAAAGCTTTGTCCCTGGGGTAACTTCATTGAGCGTAGCCAACATATTAGCTCTGTATTACCAACCTTTAGAATTTAATCAAATAATTTTTTTATTATTTTTATTTTATGTGTATGCATGTATTGCCTGATTGTAGGAAAGTGCACCCATGCTATGCAATGCCCATGGAGGTCAGAAGAGGCTTTCGGATCACCTGGGACTGGAGTTACAGACAGTTGTTAGCTGCCATGTGGGTGCTGGGATTTGAACCCAGGTCTTCTGCAAGAACAACCAGAATTTAGCATAAACATTTATCACAATGAAGGTGTTGATGTTTTGGTTCTTGTATCAGCTATTGTATAACAAACAATAATAAAACCTTAGTGTCATGAAAAAAACCAAACATTTATTTTTTTGCCCTTATTTTATTGATTGATTGGAAAATCTCTGTGTCATGTTCATACAGTATGGTAATTTTTGTTCCATGTCTCTCTTTTTTTTCTCCTGGGCTGTAGGGCTAGCCAGATTGACTACATTGTCCTGGGACTAACAGGTATGACAGATAAATGATTATGGTGAATCGGCTTACATACATGCTACACAATTAAATATCATTTAGGTGAAAGAAGTTGAAGTATGTTTTCCAAGGTTTATTTAGTATTGTATTGAGTGGAAATGTATGACTAGTACCTTCTGAGTGCTCGTGCCTATGTATGAACTCCTGCTGTTTTGTCTCTCAAAGAATGCCAAAGATTTGAGATCTGACTATGCTTACATATTGGTAGGTTAGTTTGCTATAATTTAATAGATCTTTGCAGGATGCTAAAACTCTCAGGTCAAAGATGAAGGGAAATGTACTACTCACGGCAATGGAAGCAGCCAGGTACTAGCATCTTTGGCATCTATCCTTTGATTTACAGTTCTCGTAAGGGAACATGGTGAGGATGAATAAATTCATGCACACTTGGTGGGTTACTGGAGAGAAATGCAGAGACATAAATCCTCAATTTGTTTTATTTTATTTTCGTGTGTGTGTGTGTGTGTGTGTGTGTGTGTGTGTGTGTGTGTGTCCCTGGAATTCTTCGTTCTTATGCATCTGGCATGTGTGTGAGGGCCAGAGATTGGTGCTGAGTGTCTTCTTTAATTGATATCTATATTAGTTTTAGGAGTTAAGGTCTCTCATTTAATCTAGAACTGGCTAGACGGGTTGGCTAGTAAGTACCAGAGATCCATCTCTTTCTGCTCCCGCCCCCCCAGTACTAGGGTTACAGGGTCAACCTCTTTTACATGGGTGTTGGGGTTCCTCAGCTCAGGTCCTCATGCTTGCATGGTGGTAACTTTATAGTTTGGGACATCTTCATAGTCTCTCTCTTTTTTTTTTAAATAATGAACAAGAAGCATGCTTGCCTTTTTTTCCAGAAGGGAGAGACTTTTCCAGGTCTGGAAGCAAACCTGGGTTTTATTCTATAGGCATCCCATCTTATGAGGCTGTTCACTTTGCTTGGAAAGGCATCCTGAAACAAAAGCCATCCTTTATCTCTGCCAGCAACATATGTGCAAATTTGAGAAGGGGGAAGAGTTTTTGAACTACTCTTGCCAGAAGTCATTGCTGATATTCTACTTTTCATTTGAATGGGCACTTTTGCCTAGTTATCTAGGTCTATCTCCAACTTTTGGCTGTATTGTCCTCTACTCCTACTCTGGTTGGCTCCAGTTTCTCTGTTTTCCTTTTTGACCCTTAAAAAAATCCTTTCATCACTTTATTCTGAGCACTCAGGATTCTCTGGTTATTATGTAGGCACTTAGAAGTGAGCAAAACAGTAAGTCATCATTGCTTTCATGAAGCTTGCAGTCTAATTGAAGAAGCTCAACATTAAACAAAATATGGAGAATAGTATCTAACTTGTTAGATAATGGGAAGTGCTAATGAGACACAGGTCAGGAAAAATTAATATGGGAATTGGGAGATTGGAACAAGTTACAGTGTAAAAGCAAAGTCCTGATGAGAAGGTAATCCCTGGATAAACATCTGAAGGGAATGAGCAAACCATGCAGCTGTTTGGAGCAGGCAGGATAAAAGAAGTCTAGAACAAGACAACAGGAAATAGAAAGGCCTTGAGCTTACAGGGGGCCTAACTAACAATATAAGTTTAGTGTTTTTTCTTCTCTAAATTGTTTGCGTGTGTATGTGTGTGTGTGTGTGTGTGTGTGCACATGCACACACATATATGCACTATATATGTCTTCCATTTCTTTTTAAAATTTATTTAAATTTATTTTTATTTAGTGTATGAGTGTTATGCCTGAGGGTATGTAAATGCACTGGTACTGGGCAGTGCCCATGGAGGACAGAAGAGGGTGTCAGATAGCCTGGAACTGGAGTTACAGACTGTCGTTAGTCACCATGTGGGTGCTGAGATACCACCTCAGGTCTTTTGCAAGAGTATCCAGTGCACTTAACCACTAAGCCTTCTCTTCTTTCTGACGTCTTCTATTTTTTAATGTTAAAATAAAAATTTTCCAATTGAAAAAAAAAGGGGGGCTGGAGAGATGTCAGCAGTTAAGAGCACTGACTGCTCTTGCAGAGGACCTGGGTTTGGTTCCTAGCATTCACAAGGTGACTAACAACTGTCCATAACTCTAGTTCCAGGGGGTCTAATGCCCTCTTCTGACCTCTGCAGGTATTGCACAACATGAGTGCACTCACATACAGGCAGGTAAAACACTCATACACATAAAATATATAAATAATAAATAAATAAATAAATAATAAATAAATAAAATTTTCCTATTATCTACTATGCTGGTTAGTTTTTGTTAACTTAACACGAAATAGAATGACCAGGGTAGAGGAAATCTTGATTAAGGAATTACTTCTATCAGATTGGCCTGAGTCTGTGAAATAGTTCTAGATTGCTAATTGATGTAGGAAGGACCTGCCTACTCTGGGTGGTGCCATCCCTGGCAAGTGTGCCTAGGATGTGTAAGACAGAGAGTTAAGCAAACCAGGGGAAAGAAGCCAGTAAGGAGCATTCCTTTCTGATCTCTGCTGCACTTTTGGCCTCAAGTTCCTGCCTTGGCTTCCCTAAATTTTTAAGCCAAATAAATGGTTTCCTCCAAAACTTGATTTTGGTCAGTGTTTTATCACAACAGAAACGTATCTAGAATATCTACTTATCTAGTTTAAAAAATTCTTTATTTTTATTTTATGTGTGTGAGTGTTATGCCTGCATGCATGTAAGTACACCCATGTTGTGTAGTACCTACAGAAGATAGAAGAGGACTTTGGATCCCCTGGAAGTGGAATTATGGATGGATGGTTGTTAGCCACCATATGGATGCTGGGATTTGAACCCAGATCTTCTGCAGGAACAGTCAGTGCTCTTAACCATTGACCCACCTCTCCAGCCCCCATCATCTAGTTTGCTTATGTCAAATTATGATTAATCTTTTTATTGTTTACTGAATTTAAATGTTAACATTGCCAAGAAACAAATTCCCACTTATATTGTTTTAACTTTTATTTTTATTTATTTATTTTTTTAATAGAAGGAAGAGTTTATCTGAGCTTACGGTTCCAAGGGGCAAGAGTCCATCATGGCAGGGGAGGTATGGTGGCAGGAGCAGAAGATAAGCTCTTACATCTTCAAGTAGGCACAGGAAGTGAGAAAGGAGGTCACAAGATCTGGCAAGGCTTAAAAACTCTCTAAGTCTGCCCCCAGTGACATGCTTCCTCCAGCATAGCCACACCTTTTAAGACCCTCAAAAATAGCTCCACCAACTGGGGACAAAATGTCCAGATACCTGGAGCCTATGGGGAGCATTCTCATTCAAACTATCACAGATCTCTCCCACTCATTGCTCTGAGACCATTGTGGAAGAAGGGATGGAAAGATTGTAAGAGCCAGGGTTGGTCCATGAACATAAGAGAGGCTTTAAGATCACTGGAAACATGCACGTATGAACTTGTGGTGATGGTGGTATCGAGCACAGGACCCATGGCAACTCAATCAGACAAGGTCCCAGAGTGGAGCAAGTGAAATAGGAGGCAGGTCAATACTAGTCTGGAAACTATTGGAGTCTGATCACTACTGGGTGAAGGAGAGTAGGCTGATCTCTAAATAGGCTGACTAGACTGTAGTGGATGAATTTGCATCAAAGGACATCTGGATACAAATGCTTGACCAGATAGGACTTAACATGTATAGTGTAATACATGAGGTCTGGCAGGATATGGGGGTGGGAGGGCGTGGTTGGGGAAGGGGTTCTAAATTTGATTAAGAACTGTCATATGAAATGTACAAAAGCTCAATAAAATTTTTTTTGGCTTGAAATTTTTTTTTTTGGAGGGTTTCTGGTAATACTACATTTCTAAACATGCAAAAGGTACAAAATGAATTTTTTTCCAAAATATTTCAAAGAATGGTGCCAGTCTATCATTGTCTGAAAAGCACCTTCACATACTGTTACTGTAGGTCTTTTAATTAAAGTAAGGCACCATATGTCCATAGTTTTGTCCTGTACTTAAATGGGGGGAAAGAGGGTCCCCTAGAGGGTTTGAGGAATGGACCCAAACAGCAGAAAGCAGACAGACTTACAGAGACCTACATGGATGTGGCTGGTCAGAAGTTCTGTGTTACAAGGCAGGATTCCAGGCAGGAAAAATTTCCTACCTCATTAATGGACCAGGTATTCCACCCATCTATTTAGCATGACTTAAGGTGAATTTGCTTTCCTAGAGGGGGTTCTATTACCAGATGATTGAGACTGGAAAGGTGGGTCCTCCAACAGATAGACTAGGGATTTTATGGTTTTGATCAGTTAAACCTATGGGGCTTTTTGCTACTCTAACATTCCCCCTCTGAAGAGGTAACCCTAAAAACTTTGAGGGATTAGATAAGAGCTCCTAAATACTTTTAACATTTTTGGCCTTTGAAACAGAGTATGTTGCTAAGAGGCCCAAGGACATTTTGACTTTTAGCCAAGAAATTGGCTACTTTTCTTTGGGATCTTTTTACCCTAATTGCCTAGCCAATTCCTACCTCTTAGTCTTACCACACCATCCTCTGAAGAAGTTACCCAAACTGCCGGTAGAGAATCAGGACGGAGACCACTCTGGCTTCTTCCATGCTGAACAGGGACACAGGGTGAGGCAATTGGAGTACCCCTTCAGTGGGTCTATCTAAAAGACTCCAAAATCTTATAACTCTTAACTGTAGGGAGAAAAGAAAATCCTTGACCGGTGCCTAGGTAATGTGAAGGAGAAGTAAAGGTAAGAGTAGTTACAAGTTCTAGACAGGAAATCAGAAAAAAGTCAGAACAGGGCAAATTTCAAATGTTCATATCAGAGTCCATTGGAATTTCTTGACTAGAGCTTCTAAAAGCATCCCTCGGTTGGGTTCCTCCTCATTTTTCTTTAGTCTGCCAAGGCTGGACTCTAGAGTGATGGATTCAGGATTTGCTTTCAGGCACTTTGATAGCTGTTGGAGTGGTTAGAATCAGTGTCACTTCCCCCTCAAAGGCTTCTAGATAGGGGGAGAAAAAAAATTTAGCCATCATCTTAGAATAGTAGGTTTTCTCCCTTAGCTAGAGGTGGGCACTACAGTGTTGCAGAGCAAGATTTGAAGCAACATTTTCTTATTAGAAAGAAAATCATCAAAGAGAAATAATTGTCTAAATAATATTTTACATGGACTTAAGCCTAATGTCTGGGAAGTATAATCCCTTGAACTCTTTAAGAAAGAAACATACTGATCACTTTAATCCTTGGTTATACTTTCCTTTTGGGTGTTTAAGACCATACAGTAGGCCAAAATAATGCAATTTATTTTCACTCTTAAGGACATCTGAGGACCTGTTCCTCAGGGGTCACATGGGCTTGGGATGGTCCCCTGGCTCCTTTTTTTTTTACCAGTTCCATCTATGTGAAGGTAAGTCAAATGTCCTGCTTGACCATGGCTGGCTTCACTTGGAAGCATGGAGGAAATGTTTCCTCTGTGCCGACCCTCCTTTTTGTAGATGGGACACTGGTTTGAGTCCATCTTCTGGGGTCTCCATGTCCTCCCTGAACAAGACGACAGGTGACTCACCACAGTTACAGGACATTTTGAGAGATACTCCATAGTTCCCTGGAACTTAGTCAACCTTGGAGGCCAAGGGGCAAAAAATATCCTTTAAGTCCCTCTGACCAGATTAGTATAGGCCTCAAACTATGGCTGTTAAACATCCAAGGTTAGTTCCACCAGTCTGGTACTTCTAATTACTATGTGCTATGTAGATGAAGCTTGGGCAAAACCAAACTTCTCTGATAAACCTGGACTATACATGTATTTTGTTCCTTAAACTGGTTGACTAAACTATGACCTTAGAAATTTTAAGATTTTGTGTATAGTAATTTTTACCTCATGATTTATATATTATACTGAACCTACACAGCCCTTCATCACTTGCTTAGAGTTTCTCATTTTCTTGTCTATTTTGGAAAATATCTTTATTCCCATATCTTTCAACATCTTTTACATTATCATTATCTTTTTTTATAATTATGAGACATGTTATTATGTCTCATAATTATTTTATTTTACTGTTTTCTGTTCCATTCATGTTTGTCTTCTTTTTCTAAGTCAATCAACAGATGATTTTATTTTAAAAGCTTATTTTTTATGCTTTGAAGAATTATTACTATTTTTTAAAATTAAAAATAAATTCATTTATTTATTTTTACATCACTTCCCAGATAGCACCCTCCCACAGCCTCCCTCCCCCCATTAGAGCCCTTATACTCTGATGTCCCTGCTACTGTCTGTTGTGTTGTTGGCACCCCCACCCATTCCCCAATACTTGCCCTTCTGGTGAATCTAGTCAGCCTATCGAGAAGTCTTTGTTTTAGGAGGGTCAGCTGTTCCTCATCTAGCACCAATCAGTTGTCAATATTCCTTTAGATAACACTAGGGTCTGATGTTCATTTTCCCATTTCTATGCTGAGTTGTTATCTGGGAATCAGTTTGGCCACCCTTGTCAACAACACAAAAGAGGTATCACCTGTCTGGCATTGTTGCTTGTTATGTAGCCTTTAGCTATACATATGGACTCTTATGAAATTATATTGACTCCTTTTATCTTTGGTTATACTTTCCTTTTGCGTGTTTAAGGCCGTACAGTTAGACCAGATAAACCAATTTATTTATACTTTTAAGGTCGTTTGAGGATTTGTTCCTCAGGGGTCACATGGGCTTGGGAGGAGCCCCTGGCTCCTTTCTTTTACCAGTTCCACCTATATGAAGATAAGTCAAAGGTCCTACTCGATCATGATTGGCTTTCTTGGAAGCGTGGAGGAAATGATTCCTCTGTGTTGACCCTCCTCTTTATAGACTGGACACTGATTCAAGTCCATCTGGTGGGGTCTCCTCAGCCTCCTTGATCAAGAGGACAGGTGACCCACCACTATTATAGGACATTTTGAGAGATGCTCGTAGTCCCCTGGAACTAGGAGGGCTAGGAGCAAAACGTGTCCTTTATGTCCCTCTGACAAAATTATTATAGGCCTCAAAGTATGTCTGTTAAATATCCAAGAAGGTTAGTTCCACCAGTCTGGTACTTTTAATTACTGTGTGTCTTGTAGATAAATCTTTGGCAAAGACTAGTTGTTCTCA
>NW_008347189.1:3112800-3115359 GCF_000622305.1 Nannospalax galili
TACCTAGACATATATTTCTTGATCTGGTATGTATAATTTGTCAGTAGGTTGTAGGAGTACCATGGTTCCCTCTGGTTTTCAAAAGTAGCTAGGCATTGTTTATCTCTCACATTGTCTCTCCCCTCCATCATGGTTTTCCCTCTTAAGGTGCCCCCATTTCCCCCCGCTTTCTCCCTTATTAATACCCTTCTCCTATGGTCTTACCTCTCTTGATCTCCTTCTTTCCCTTTATCTCCCTGTTTCCATTATCCTGGTTCCTGTAGTTATGTCTGGTTGCATACTTATTTATCAGAGCCTGGTTCTAGGATCTACATATGAGGGAGAACATATGTCAGTTTTTTTCCTGAGTCTGTGTTACTTAGTATAATAGTTTCTAGTTCCATCCATTTACCTGCAAATTTCATGATTTCATCTTTCTTTACTGCTGAGTAAAACTCCATCGTATAAATGAACCACATTTTCATTATCCACTCATCAATTGAGGTACACTTATGTTGCTTCCAGCTCTTAGCTACTGTGAAAAGAGCAATAACAAACATGGATGTACAAGTGTCTCTGCAATAGGATGAGTTCTTTGGGTATATGCCTAGGAGTGGTATAACTGGGTCAAATGGTAGGTTCTCCACACTGCCTTCCATAGGGGTTGAACCAGTTCATAGCCCCACCAGCTGTGTATGCGTGTTCCCCTTTCCCCACATCCTCTGCAACATTTGGTATCATTTGTTTTCTTGATCTTAGCCAGTCTGACTGGGGTAAGGGGAAATCTTAAAGTGGTTTTAATTTGCATTTCCCTGATTATTAGTGATGTTGAACATCTTTTAAGATGTTTCATAGCCATCTTTACTTCTTACTTCTTCTTTTGAGAACTCTCTGTTCAACTCCTTAGTCCATTTTTAATTGGGTTGCTTCTTGTCTTGGTTCTCTGTTTTTTTTAGTTCATTATATATTCTGGTTATTAAACCTCTGTCAGATGTGTCACTGGTGAAGATTTTCTCCCATTCTGTGAGTTTTCTGTTTGCTTCCTTGGTTGCCTCCTTTGATGTACAGAAGCCTTTTAGTTTAATGAGGTCCATTTGTTAATTCTTGCCCTTGTTTCCTGAGCAATTGAAGTCCGGCTTAGAAAATCCATTCCTATGCGTATAACTTTTATGGTTTTCCCAATGTTTTCTTCTAATAGTTTTAGAGTTTCAGGCTTTACATTGGGGTCTTTGAACCATTTGGAATTGACTTTTGTGCAGGGTGAAAGATAGGGGTTTAGTTTCATTCTTCTACAAGTGGAGATCCAGTTTTGCCAGCACCATTTGCTGAACATGCTGTCTTTCCTCCATTGTGTGTTCTTGGCACCTTTGTCAAATATCAGGGAGCTGAAATTGCATTTTCTCTTATTTGGGTCTTCAATTTTGTTCCCTTGGTCTATGGGTGTATTTTTGTGCCAGTACCAGGTAGTTTTTATGACTATAGCTCTGTAATACAGTTTGAAATCTGCCCCGCCCCTGAAGAGTTGCTCTTAGTGCTCAGGGATGTTTTGGATATCCGAGGTCTTTTTTGCTTCCATATGAATCTTAGGATAGTTTTTTCCAATTCTGTGAAAAATGTCATGGGGATTTTGAATAGCATTGCGTTGAATATATATATGACTTTGGTAGGATGGTCATTTTCACAATATTAATTCTTCCAATCCATGAGCATGGGAGGTCCTTCCATCTTCTGATGTCTTCCTCAATTTCTTTCTTTAAAGATTTAAAATTTTCATTGTAGAGCTCTTTAAGGTCTTTGGTCAGGTTTACCGAGATTTTTTTTTGCAGCTATTGTGAAGGGGCGTGTTTCCATGCATTCTTTCTCTGATTGTTTGCTTTGGTATACAGAAAGACTACAGACTTTTGTAGGTTAATTTTGTAACCTGCCACTTTACTGAATGTGTTAATAATTTCTAGGAGCTTTTGGGTGGAATTTTTGTCGTCCCTTAGATATAATATCTTATCATCTGCAAAAAGGGATTTGATCTCTTCTTTTCTAATTATTACTCCTTTAATTTCCTTCTCTTGTCTTACTGCTCTTGCAAGAGTTACAAGTAGTATATTAAAGAGAAGTGGGGATAGTGGACAGACTTGTCTGGTTCCTGATTTCGATAGGAATGCTTCCAGTTTTTCTCCATTTAGAATGATGTTGGCTGTGGGTTATACATGGCTTTAATTATGTTGAGGTATGTTCCCTCCAGTCCACATCCCTCTAGGACTTTGAACATAAATGCATGTTGAATTTTGTAAAAGGCCTTCTCTGCATCTATTGAGATGACCATGTAGTTGTTGTCTTTGAGCCCATTTGTATGATTTATGATGTTTATTGACTTACATTTATTGAACCATTCCTGCATCTCTGCAATAAATCCGACTTGATCATGGTGGATGATTTTTTAATGTGTGTCTGTATGCGGTTTGCAAGTATCTTGTTGAGAATTTTTGCATCTGTGTTCATTAAAGGATATGGGTCTATAGTTTTCTTTTTTGGTTGTATCTTTATCTGGCTTTGGTATTAGAGTGATGCTGGCTTCATAGAAGG
>NW_008347189.1:3115508-3116043 GCF_000622305.1 Nannospalax galili
TTCTTTTTGTGTTATGGGTCTGTTTAAGCTGTTAATCTCTTCTTGGTTTAGTTTTGGTGGTTCCCATGCCTTTAGATCTCTGTCCATTTCTTTTAGGTTTTCAAATTTAGTAGCATATAGGTTTTTAAAGTATTTCCTTATAATGTTCTGTATCTTTCTGGTGTCTGTTTTGACGTTTCCCCTTTCATTTCTGATTTTGTTGATTTGAAGGTGCTCTTTCTTTCTTTTGGTTAACTGGGCTAGCAGTCTGCCAATCTTTTTTATCTTTTCAAAGAACCAGCTTTGGAGTTGTTGATTCTTTATATTGTTTTCTTTGTTTCAACTTCGTTAATTTGTGCCCTGATTTTTGTTATTTCTGCAGGGTTTGGGTTTCATTTGCTGTTGCTTTTCAAGTGTGTTGAGTTGCAATGCTAAGTCATTTATTTGTGTTCTTTCCGATTTTTTGATGTAGGCACTGAGAGCTATAAACTTCCCTCCAAGGACCACTTTCAGCATGTCCCAGAGGTTTTGTTATATTGTATTGTCTTTTTCATTT
>NW_008347189.1:3116333-3125227 GCF_000622305.1 Nannospalax galili
ATGTCTGTTAAGTCCATTTGATATATGGTATTGTTTAATTCAGATGTCTCTCTGATAACTCCCTGCCCTGTTGACCTTTCTAATGGAGACAGTGGGGTATTGAGGTCCCCTACTACTAATGAGTTGGGGTCAATCTGGGTCTTAAAGTCCTATAATATTGTTTTTATGAAGTTGGGTGCACCAGACTTTGGTGCATATATATTCATGATTGTAATATCTTCTTGATTCATTGTTCCTTTGCTCAAAATGAAGTGGCCCTCTTTGTCTCTTGTGATTAGTTTTAGTTTAAAGTTTATTTTGTTAGATATTAGAATTGCTATGCCTGCTTTTTTCTTAGTGCCATTTTTTAAAATTTATTTTGTCAGATATTAGAATTGCCACACCTGCTTTTTTCTTTGTACAATGCGCTTGGTATATTTTTTTCCATCCTTTCACCTTAAGGTAGTGCCTGTCCTTGAAAGTGAGATGAGTTTCTTGCAGACAACAAAAAGATTTTTTTTTTTTTTTTGCCTTAATCCATTCAGATAATCTGTGTCTTTTGACTGGGGAGTTCAGTCCACTAATATTGAAAGTTATTAATGAAAGATGGGTATTGAATTTTCTCATTTTTATTTCTGTTTACATTCTTGATATTGCTGTACTTTTCCACAGTTATACCTTCATTGGATTTCTTTCTGAAATTCCTTGGGTATAGTCATTCCTTTCTTCAGCTCTTTATATTGCTTCCAGAACTCTCTGAAAGGCTGGTTTTGTGGACATGAATTCCTTCAGCCTATTTATGTCATGGAAGATTTTTCTTTCCCCTTCAACTATAATAGACGTTTTGGCTCAGTATAGTAATCTGGGTTGGCATCTGTGGTCATTTAAAGCTGGGACTACTTTGGTCCAGGCTCTTCTGGCTTTCATAGTTTGCACCGAAAAGTCAGATGTAATCCTAATGGGTTTTCCTTTATATGTGACTTGCTTTTTCTCTTTTGTAGCTTTCAGAATTGTGTCTTTGTTTTATACATTTAGTGTTTTACTATGATGTGCCATGTAGAATTTCTTTTCTGGTCCTGTCTGTTTGGTGGTCTATATGCTTCTTGTATTTGTATGGGCATGTCTTTCTTTAATTTTGGGACATTTTCTTCTATAATTCTTTGAAGATCTGGACACTATCATTTGAGTATGATGAGTGAATTCAGTCTTTTCATGTTGTCCTATATTTCCTGCATATTCCTAACCTGATTTTTTTGGTCTTTTTATGGTATCACTCAATTCCTGCATATTCCATTCTTGTGATTTCTTAAATTTTTCATAATCTTTGTTTGAGTGGTCCAGTTTGTCCACTTTATCTTCCAATCTTGATACTCTTGTTTTCCATATCATTCATCCTATTGGTGAGGTTTCTCCTGTTCTTTCTAATTTCCTTACCGAGTGTTTCACTTTCTCCTTTATTTCAGCCTGAGTATTCTTCAATATTTCCAACCCTTTTCTGAATTCATTTAGAAGTTTATCCCTATCTTCCCTCAGTTCTTTGATTTCTTTGTTTTTGTGTTTTTTAAATTCACTGAATTCTTTTATCATGTTTATAATTGTTCTTTTGAGTTCCATGTCCTGCATTATCTCTAGGGCATTCTCATTGTATTCCTCTATAGGACTATTCATATTTGGTGGGGATATGTTATTTTGGTTTTTCATGTTATTATTTTTTCTCTGTGATTTTGACATCTGAATTTCTTTTGTAGTTTCTGATTCTTGTGTGAGGCTCAGGCCTTCAACTTTAGGTCTGCTTCTTTTTTTGAACTTTATGTGTCTTTGTGGTTTACTTTTGGGGCATGAAAGCCTGGTTCATCTAAGCTTCCGGTTCTCTCTTTTGATTTTATATTGGAGTAGCTGGATTAATTTTGTCTTCAGGAGTTCCCACAGAGGCCCAATTCAGATGAGGGTTAGATGTTTTCAGGCTTTCACCTAAGGTCTGAATTCCTCCAGGAAAGATTTTGGCCTCAGGAATCTGGGGGTTGAACTGGCCTGGGAGCCTGGCCCAGGAAAGATG
This sequence comes from Nannospalax galili, assembly GCF_000622305.1. NCBI lineage: Eukaryota > Metazoa > Chordata > Mammalia > Rodentia > Spalacidae > Nannospalax > Nannospalax galili. The sequence continues at coordinate 3,118,369 of NW_008347189.1, forward strand.
CTGGTCTAGGGCAGCTGGTGGCAGTGCCACCCAGAGATGCAAAGGCAGATAGGGTGTTAAGAGGCCCCAAGGACTCCTGAGGACTGCACTGAGGAGCTGTATTGGTCTGGATGCAAAAGATCAGGAAGAGGAAAGGTCAGCACCCCTGTCCCAGAAAGAGGTTGGAGGTTGGTGAAGGTCCAGGGAAGCAGAGGTGAGGTGAGAGGTAGAAACAATGCTCCTGGGGCCCAGAGAAGGCACTAAGTTGGTCTGGATGAAAAGGATCAGGAAGCAGTTCCTCAGGTGTCTGGGGCCCCAGGAGAAGGAATGGGGCAGGACCCTAACTAGGAGAGACTGGCGGGGGAGATGGGAGGGTGAATGAGGCTAGGGGAGTCAAGGCACGGAGGGCGTGATGGAATTACCCCAGAGAGAAGCCTGTGGATAGGAGAGAGGCCTGCAGTGGGTCTAACAGCTTATTTTTTAGAAATTACCAACCTCATCTTATTTTTTCGGAGTGACATTTTCTAGATGTCCACTTTCAGTGGTGTTTATAATATTTTATTTATTTTATTTTTCACTGACACACACAGACACGCACACCATCCATTTGTTCCTTTTTTTTTCTTTTTTAGGTTGAGATACTCTGTATCACCTCAAGCTCATTGCTTGTAATAGATCTGTTTCTATTCCCTTGACTTAATTTTGTAGTCCATATGTGTCTACAAACTTGTTCAATTAATTGGAATACAAATTCTTAAAGTATTACAAAATGATCTTCTGAATTTCATTGGTATCAGTTATGTCCCCTTTTCCTCTCTCTCTCTCTCTCTCTCTCTGTGTGTGTGTGTGTGTGTGTGTGTGTGTGTGTGTGTGTCTACAGGCACCATGTGTGTACAGTGCCCGTAGAGGTTGAAATATGTTGTCAGATCCCCTGTAACTGGAGTTACAGATGATTGTTAGCTGCTATGTAGGTGCTGAGAACTGACCCCCAATCCTCCGCAAGAGCAGCCATTTCTCTTAACTGCTGAGCCATCTCTCCATCCCCTTATTTGTAATTGATTTAATCTGGGTCTTTGCTTTCTTTCTTTAGGTTAATTTGTCAAAGGCTTTGTCAATTTTTTTCTTTATAAAAACCCAAAGTTTTGTTTTATTGATTCCTCAGATAATTCTTTTAGTCTCTACTTCAGTAATTTCCTTGAACTTTATTATTTCTTTATAACTTCTGGTTTTGATATTACTTTTTTCTTATTTTTCCTATGTCTTAGGGGTATATAGTTGGGGTATTTACTTTCAATCCCTCATGTTTTTATTTAGGCACTTGTACTTGTAAATTTCCCATTTAGACATGCTTTTGATGCATCCCAAGGTTCTGGTAAGCTGTTTTTATCTCTTTGAATCTAGGAATTTTTATTCATTTTTCAGTTTTTAAATTTTTATTTTTATTTAATTTTTGGGAATTCATGCAATATATTTTGATCATATTTAGGACTACTCCCCTTTGTTCACCCCTCTTATAGCCCCCACTGGATTCCATGTGCTCTGTAATGTATGTTAGGCCTCTCTAGGCAAATTTATGTCCCCAAATGTCCTTCAGTATGGAGCCTGGTTAACCTATACAGTGTCACACCCTTAAGGAAAACTGACTCTCTCTCTCCCAGCAGTTATCTGTTGCTAATAGTTGCGTAGCTAAGGTTGGGGCTTCTTACCCACTTCCCCATTTCAATGCTAGGATTTTGCCTGGCTTGAATTTGTATGAGTTTGTCCATGCTGGTGCCATTCATATGAGTAACTTCCCAGCTATTCCAAGAAATTTGTTGCCTTCTGGTCATTCAACATCTCTGGCTCTTATACTCTTTCCACCATCCTTCTGCAATGGGTCCCAAGTCTTGAGTGACAGAGGTTTGATATAGGTGCTGTATTCAGGGATGAGTCCTCTACAGTCTCTTATTCTCTGCATTTTTGCCAGTTGTGACTTTCTGGGTTAATCACAGTCTGTTGCGTGAGGAAGCTTCACTGATGAGAGTTGAGAGATGCATTAATATTCTTTCTGCCCCATCTTCCACTGTGTTCTGAGCCTTAGGTATAGAGGTTGCATTTTAGATATGTCACCTAGGGCTGGACACCACACACACACACACACACACACACACACACACACACACTAATTCTCTGCATTTGACCAATTGTGAAACTTTGAAATACTTCCCATCAGAAGTCTTTGATGTATGTTAATATAAGCAAATGGATTTAGAATATAGTGAAAACATTATTTGTCTAGAGATGTGACAGAAGAAGGCTTTTTCATTAGTGTCTATGCCATCTCCAGTCATGTGTATTTGACTATGTTTTACAGAACCACACATGAGTTCTCTCTCTTTGAGCAGGCCTTATGACCAATTAGAAAGCTATTGATTACTTCAAAGACAGAAATTCTGTTATGGTTCCATTAGAGATTATTTACTAGGCTGTTCATTGTTGTGGTTCATCAGCTTTATAACTGGATGGGATCATTAATTGGTTTTCTCCATTGACAGTTTGCATAGTATTTTACAATACTATGAGAGCTCATTTTTAGGAAGGAGGCTTCCAGGTAAGTTCCAGCTTGTTTGTTCCAAATACTTTGAAGTATTTCTTGTCTCCAGAAATAGGGTTTTACTTTCCAGTTCTTAGAGGCAATCAATGTCTGTGGCAGTAGCCTGTGTTATTTTGGTAGTCTCTTGGACTATCCTGACCAGCATCTGAAAGGGAGGTTTCCTTTGCCTGGCACTGTGATTTTTTTGTTATATGGCCTTCAGTTATAAGGTGTTTATAGCCATTTTTATTTCTTCTTTTGAGAACTCTTTGTTCAGATCCATAACCCATTTTTTAGTTGGGTCATTTTCTTTCCTGATTTTTTTTTAATTAACTGTATGTTCTTGATATTACTTCTCTAACAGATATATAGGTGGTAAAGATTTTTCTCCTACTATGTGCGTCCTTTTCACTCTATTGGTTGTTTTCTTAGTTAATGAGGTCCCATTTTTCAATTGTTGACCTTCATTCCTTAGCAACCAAAGTCTTAGAACATTCTTTTCTGTACCTTTATCTTGGAGGGCATCATCTATGTTTTCTTCAAATAGTTTTAGTGTTTTAGGTTTCACATTGAGGTATTTGATCTATGTGAAGTTGTTTTTTGTGTCACTATTGTGCTGTTTTTATCACTATAACTGTGTCATATAGTTTGAGATCACATATGGTAATCCCCCCAGTATTACTCTTTTTGCACAGGTTTGCTTTGGCTATCCTGTGTCTTTACTGTTTTCATATCAATTTTAGGGTGGCTTTTTATATTTCTGTGAAGAATGTCACAGGAATTTTGATTAGGATTGCATTGAGTCTGTAAATTACTTTTGGTCAGATGGTCATATTCACAATATTAATCCATGAGTATGGGAGGTTGTAGTAGTTACTTTTCTGTTGCTGTGACAGAAACACTGACCAAAGAAACATACAGAAGGAAGAATTTATTTGAACTTACAGTTCCAGGGGAACTGCGTTCTATCATGTGGGGAGGCATGGTGGCAGGAAGTGGCTGGAGCAGGAGCAGAGAGCAGAGTGTTCGCAGCTTCAAGCAGGTACAGGAAGCAAGAGAGGGACTTAAGATCTGGCAAGGCTTAAGAACTCTCTAAGCCCACACCCAGTGATGTGCTTCCTCCTACAACAGTGCTACCACCTGGGGACAAAAATATCCAAATACTTGGAGCCTATGGAAGACATTTTCATTCAAACCACCACAGAAGTCTTTTTCATCTCCTGGTGTTTTTCTCAATCTCTTCCTTTAAAGATTTAAAGTTTTTATTGTCAAGATCTTTAATGTCTTTGATTAGGCTTATTCCTAGATAATTTTTTTGAGGCTATTCTGAATGGGGGTGTTTCCTTGACCTCTTTCTCTGATTGCTTGTTATTGGTGTATAGAAATGTTACTGATTTTTGTAGATTGATTTTGTAACCTGACATTTTGCTGAAAATGTTGATCATTTCTAGTTTTCTGGTGGATTTTTTGGAATCTTTTATGTATATCTTGTCATTTACAAATAGTGATAATTTGACCTTTTCTTTTCCAATTATTACCTTTAAATTTTTCCTTCTCTTATTTCTCTAGCTAGAATTTCAAGAACTATGTTGAAAAGGAATGGGAATAGTGAACAGCCTTGTCTGGTTCTTTATTTTAATGAAAATACTTCAAGATTTTTTCCATTTAGAATGATGTTGGCTGTGGGTTTGTTGTATATAGCCTTAAATATGTTGAGGTATGTTTTTTCTAGTCCAATTCCCTTTAGGACTTTTATCATGAATGCATGCTGGATTTTGTCAAAGGCCTTTTCTGCATCTATTGAGACAATTGTGATTTTTTTTTAACTTCAAGCCCATTTATATGATTTATTACATTTAGTGATATAGTACTAATATATATATATGAATATATAATAAACACACACATATATGTGAATCCCCCATAGACCTCCCTACTGAATTTCATGCATTCTGTCATATATGTATGTTAAGGTCACTTGAACCAAGTTTGTGTACCCAAATGTCTGTCAATTTGAATCCATCCACTGGAGCCTGGTGAAGAAAACCACCTCTCCCTCTTTCAGTAGTCATCAATTACCAGTCGTTTTTCAGCTAAGGCTGGGGCTTCTTGCCCATTTCCCTATTTCAATGCTATTTTTATTTTTTCTGGTTCGAGAATGCATGGGTTTGGTGCCTGCTGTCACCATTGCTGTAAGTTCATATAAGCAACTTCCCAGCCACCTGGAAAACTCTGTTTCCTTGTAGTCAGCCAAAAGGACTCCTGGTTCTAATGATCTTACTGCCATCTCTTCCACAGTGATCCCTGAGCCCTGGATGGCAGAGATTTGCTACAGGTTTCCTACTCAGGGTTAAGCACTGTGTAGTCTCTTATTCTCTGCACTTTGACCAGAGCTTTGCAGCTTTCTGGGTTGATCACCATTTATTTATGAAAAAAACTTTACTGGTGAGGGTTGAGAGATGTATTAGTACTCTTTCTACTCTGTTCCCTAAGCTGTAGGTGAAGAGATCACATGGTAGATGTGCAGGTATTTAGGGTTGTCCACTTGGAATTGTACAACCTAACATTGATCTTTCCCTGGACAAAATGAATTTTTCCTTTCTCAGCAAACATTGATATCTTCTAACTTTCATCTAGAGGTGAAAATTCTCCCCATCTGTATTAGCCACTTTTCTGTTGCTATGATAGAAACACTGACCAAAGGAACTTATAGAAGGAAGAATTTATTTGAGCCTATGCTTCCAGGGGAATTACAGTCCATCATGTGGGGAGGCGTGGTGGCAGGAGGTGGCTGGAACAGGAGCAGAAATCAGGTACAGGAAGCAAGAGAGGGACTCAAGATCCGGCAAGGGTTAAGAACTCTCTAAGCCCTTCCAGCATGGCCACACTTTCTAACACCTTCTAAAATAGTGCCACCAACTGGGGATAAAATGTCTAAATACTTGGAGCCTATGGGGGACATGTTCATTCAAACCACCACACCATCCATTGTTGAATGCTGACTGTCTCTTTTGCAGTGTTTCCTGAGCTTTTGGTGTAGGGGTTGTGTTATAGATGTATCACTTGGGGCTGGACATCCTGTGGTCACTTATCTCTGCATTTTCATCATTTGCTATCTCTGTAGTTTTCTCCATTTGTTGCAAAACAAACTTCTTTGTTGAGTGGTGAATGTTTTACTATTCTGTTAGTATAAGAATTTAGTTAGAAATTATATTGGACTAGGAAAATGACAGTAGTAGGTTCTCCCCTCTAAGGTATGATCTTTCTAGCTAGGGGTATTTGGCTAGATTTACAGTGGAAATTATGAATTTCCTCATACAGAACACGCTTTACATCCAGTTGGACGACTGTTGGTTATTTCTAAGATAAAAAATGCTATTACTGCACCATCATGGATATCTTCCTAACTGGTCATTGTTGTGCACCATATGCCTTAACTTGGGAAGTACTATTGATTGCTTTCTCCCTTGGCAGCATGCATCGCACCTTCTGGTACTATGAGAGCTAGTCCTCAGGAGGAGGACCCCAGATCAGTTCTGGCTCCATTCCTCCAAGTCCTGAGTTGAAAGTGTGTGGTGTCCTAAACAACAGGGTCTTACCTTCAAGTTCTGGGAGGCAACCAAGGGCAAAGGCAATAGCCTGCATAGTTTGTGGAACCTGTTGGACTACACTTCTTCCTCATTTCTCTAATCAGTTTATCACGTAAATCATAACATTTTTCATTGAAAATCTTTGTTTGGTTGAAAAAAGTGAAATCTTGAGTTTACCCCAACATTTATTTTCCTCTGAATTTTCAAATTGAAATTATTGCAGTTTGTGGGCTGGAGAAATGGCTCAGAGGTGAAGAGCATTAGGTGCTGTTGCAGAGGATCTGGGTTCAATTCTCAGCCACCACATAGTGGCTAAACCTGTCCATAACTCCAGTCCCAGGGGAATTCAGTGCCTTCTTCTGAACGCTGTGGTCATTGCACGACATGTGTGCACTTACATGTGCAGGCAATACACTCATTCATATAAAATAAAATATGTTTTAGGAAGAAATAATTACAGTTTTAATTTTATTGTGATTTAAAATCATAGAAGCTGAAAAGATTTATTTCTGAAAACAAATGATAATTGAATATAATTTAACATTTTTATTAAAGGGGATTACATGACTTACTATATTCAGAAAATTAAATTGTAGAAAAGTCCTTGAATTTTATTATTTTTTGTCATGTTGACTTTGTGTATACTAGGTAATTACTATTGACTGCTGTTTTTCAAATCATTTAATTTATACTTATTCTGTACTTATAGTTTCTGAAT
>NW_008347189.1:3125425-3151432 GCF_000622305.1 Nannospalax galili
TTTTAATCTTGCTGACATATGATTAATTTTTTATTTTCTCAGATTGCTAAAACCTAAATAAACTTACCAGTTATTTTTCTGAACCTAAAGACCCATAATCTCCTTAAGTATTTAACATTTAATTTGACTTGATATTTATAGATATTAATTTCTCACCATAAATGCAATTTTCTTCTCAAAGCTAAGAAGTTATAAAATAGGATATCTGGCCACCAATTGTACAATATAATGAATAAATATTGAAAATTTAAATCATAGCCTGATGGTTTTCCTTTTTCTCTGGCTAAATGCCTTTTCTTGACAAAGATATGTAATAAAGGACCAGAGCTAAATAAATTGTGTTTGAAGACATTTTAGGAATTGTTGTTTGATATTACTCACAACAATGTCAAATCATATTTCAAATTCTAGGCCAGGAACAAAAAAATTGAAAGAAATAAAAAGAAAAAAAGTCGGTTCATATAACTGCACACTGCTAATTACCAACTTATGTAAAAACCTATTAACACTGCAGAAAGAAGGAAAGAGAAGAGAAAAACACATTACTAGTAAATGGATTAAAGTTCATGCCAAGTATAATAGAAAAATGTGAATGCAGATTAATATACCGTAATGTTTTCAATGCTAATATGTGTTTTCACAGAAGTTGTGACTGGGGGATGAGGAGATGGTGCAGAGGGTAAAAGCAGTTACCATGCAAGCATAAAGATTGGAATTTGGATGCCCAGAATTCATCTAAAAGCCAGGCAGGCGGTCACACCTGTAATTCTAGCACTTAAGAGGTAGAGACAAGGGATCTGTGGGGCAAGCTTAGTGGGTGGACCTGCAGAATCAGGTGTTCTGGCTTCAGTGAGAGAGCCTACCTCAATAAAGTGGAGAAACCTCATAGTTACTGTAACGTTGTGCATGTACTAACTGACTTCACTTATTTTCACATTGCTTAAATCCCAAGAGACATGCTTGAAGTATTGCCATTTGTTTTTTTTTTCCCCAAGGAAACTGCAAACTAAATTTGTAAGATTAAAATATCAATGTGATAAAGAAATACTTAAAACATATATAATACTAAGGAATCACTGGATAGCTCTGTGTACTGATGGAAAATCTTAGGTTGCAGTAGAATGTATGTTAGTAGATTTACTTCAAGTTCTTAAAGTCTGGAGTTCAGAAACACATTGTTTTTTAGCATTATAAGATGCTTGTCTATGTCAATATTTTTCAGTAATGTTCCACATTAAAAATGTTATAAACATGGTGAATATAACAAAGGCCAAGAAGTTAAATGTTTTTCAAAGATCTATGTTCACAGAATGTCATTTCATACTGCAATACAGTGATTGTCCAAGCCGTGTTATTCAGTAGTTTAGAAAATAATTTATGAGTAGCTTCTGTGTATGTGAAAGAAAAAGGGGATGCGGGAAGAGGGGGAGAATGAAAGAAAGAAGGGACAGTCTGGTTTCATATTTTGTGTATTTGCACATTTTAAACAGATTGCCACTGACTTTCAAACTAGAAAATTTGAAAGATTTTTCAACTTCCAAGGAGCCTAAATTAAAATATATTAATACGCACTGATAAGAGTAGTAAAGTGAGGTAAAAGGTGCTCAACAGTGATTTATAGTAGCAATTGTTAACATTTGAATCCTAAACAATTATGACCAAAGCAACATCTATATAGATTTGATGACCATCTTTAGTAATTTGTAATACTGAAGGCTCAAAATCAACATTACCATAGGAAAGTTCACAGTTGTTGAGCTGGTGAACTGGCTCAGTGGGTAAAGTACTTGCTGTCAAGTCGGTGACCTGAGTTCTCTCCACAAGGCTCATCCTGGAAAGAGAGAACCAACTCCTGCAGTTTGTCCTCTGACCTACATACAATCCCTCCCACATGCATACATATGTACATACACACACACACACACACACACACACACACACACACACAGAGTTGGTGACACAAGTCCCTGCCACCAGAATAAATAAATATAATTTAAAATTTTAAAAGAATGTCCACAGTTATATTTGTCACAGGAAAAGACTGAAGAAAAATTAAACTTAAAGAATCATCACACTCTTAAAACACAAATTAAGTTAAATATTTAAGTTCTGGGTATTCTGTAAGAAAGTTATTTCCAACAACTGCAAGGCAAGGAAAATTATTCATTTGTTATCACCTGCTCATATGAGCAAAATTCATCACTGATGATACTATGAAAAATTTAAGGTCACCATTATGGAGTCCTGATAAACACTTGCTTATAGCCATTCCAAACACAGAGCCATACACCAAAACACTGTGTACACAGATTAAATCCTATGTTTCTTATTAAAAGTAAGAAAAATTGGAAAGTCTCATTTTGTTAGATGTTATAAAATATTTCCTAATATTTTGAATTATATTTATATTATAAATAAACAAAAATAGAAAGGAAATTCAATATTTTTCATCAAGTGCTAAAGATATTCCCAAACTGACTTTTGTGAAAAATTTCATCTTCCTGTGCCATTACAAACAAAGGATGAGTCACTTCTTTGTAATTCATTCAGAGAAGAGCAAAACAGTAACTGTGATAAGAAGGGCTTATGAAACAGCATCTTTAAAAATAGGCTATGAGTTAATGGTTTCTCAGCCATCTAAATTCTATTCCAGAGGTGCAATCAGCCCCTAAACATTCTGTTTTTGTGAGTAAGAAATAAAAAAGTACTCTGTACTAAAGCTGATTTTAAACCTTCAAGTATTTGAAATTACCAAGATTTTCCTGAACCCTTCTTAACAAGTTGGATAATTTCCATCAAAATAAAAAACAAACATGATAAGTCTTAGAAAATGGAAGATAAATGACTTTGGTATGACACTGAAACGCTTTGTTGATTTTTAGATGGTTTCTTAGTAACAGAGGGGCACAGTGACAGGGATCTCTAGGATGAATAGGCAGCTCGTGGAGACAAGTAGTACCCATCAGGCCATGCTCACACTCAGGTGACAATGTTGCATGAAGAGGAGTTGTATTAATTTTTTAGGACTGCCATAACAAAATAGCACAGATTGCTTAGCTTCAAAACAGAAATGCATTGTTTCACATTTCTGGAAGTGGAAATCCAAGATGAAGGCGCCAGTGGAATTAATTTCTCTCTCCTCAGTTTGTAGATGGTTATATTCTTTTTTGTAATGTGTAATTTTTATTGAGTTTTTGTGCATTTCATATAATAGATCTTAGCCAAATTTAGACCCCCCTCCCCAATATGACCCACCCCAGACCTCCCCACCAGATTTCATGCATTCTATAAGACATTTGTACCCAGATGTCTCTCAGTGCAAATTCATCCACTAGAGTCTAGTCGACCCATTTAGTGTCACTCCCTTAAAGAATACCAACTCTCACCCAGCAGTAATCAACTGATAGTTCTCTGCTAAGACTTGGGCCTGTTGCCCATTTTCCCAGTTCTATGCTGGGTTTTTGTCTGATTGAGTCGGTGTGGGTCTTGTGCATGCTGTCACCATTGTTGTAAGTTCATATGAGCAAGTTCCCAGAAGCCTTAAAGCCTCTGTTTCTTTATGTTCATGCACCACTCCTGACTCTTACAATCTTTCAGCCCCCTCTTCGGCAATGATCCCTGAGGCCTAGGTGGGTGAGGTTTAATGTAGGAGTTGTATGGGGAAGCTTCACTGGTGAGAGTTGAGGTATGTATTAGTATTCTCTCTACCCCCATCTCATTGTGGTCAATGAGCCTTAGGTGTAGAGGTTCCACTGTAAATGTGTACGGGGTTGTGCATCTCTCTTCTTGCTGTGTCCTCACATGGTCTTCTCTCTGAGCACACTCATTCCTCCTGTCTCTCTGTGTCCAAATTTCCTTTTCTTATATAGATTGGGTTAGCTCTTACCCATATTTAATATTAAATGTCAAATATTTAATATTAAAATTTAAGTATTAAGGGCCGGGCATGGTGGCTCACTCCTGTAATCCCAGCACTTTGGAGGCAGATGCAGGTGGATCTCTGTGAGTTCAAGGCCAGCCTGGTCTACATAGTGAGTTCCAGGACAGCTGAGGCTACAGGGAGACCCTGTTTCAAAAAGACCAAAAAAAACAAAAAAAACCAAAAAACAAAAACCCAAAAACTTTCTGTTTCTAAATATAGTCAGATTCTGGGTTAAGAACCTAACATATTTTGGGAAGATACAAGTCAGCACATTATAAAAATAAAAGTCTATTATTGTACTTTTAGCACTTTCAATTTTTTTTCCAGTGGAAAAATGATTTTCATGTTATTCAGGACTTATAAACTCTGAACTGATGTTCCAACCTGATAGTTAAAATGGTATTATTTACTGAAAATATGTTTATTGAAACCAATTTTTATTGTAGTGCTTGATTTAAACAAGCATAGTATAGAAATACTATTCTTGTTAAAAGACATTTAAAATATTTTATTATTTTTATTTTTGTGTATGAGTGCATTGCGTACATGTATATAAGTGCACCTATGTCATGCAATGCCCTCAGAGAACAGAAGAGGGAGTCGTCTCCCCAGGGTGGAGTTATGGACAGTTGTTAGCTGCCATGTGGGTGCTGGGACTCAAACCCGGGTCTTCTGCAAGAACAGTCAGTGTTTTTAACCACTGAGCCATCTCTCCAGCCCCTAATAATTTTATTTTTAAATACACATATATGTATGTATCTCTGTGTTGGCATGTGCACATGTGAACAAGTGCTCTCAGAGGCCAGAAAAGGACATTGGATCCCCTAATGCTAGAGTTACAGGTGGTTGTGAGCTGCCTAATGTGGGTGCTGAGAAACAAAATCCAGTCCCCTGCAAGACCAGTGATCACTCTTGACTGCTGAGCTTTATCTCTAGCCCCTTCTTTTATCTTTTAGCAATATTCAATGGCATTGAAATGCCAGTGACAGATGATTGAGTTCACTCTTCAGCTTTCTTAATTACTCTAAACAGGCCATGCTGCTGGAAAGATGGAGGCTAATTAAAGACTATACTTATCTGACAATGATCCTGTTAAAGACCAGATCCCACCAGGTCTAAATTTTGTGCCTCTCACTTGGAAAAGTTTACCTGGAAACTGACTTTCAGTAGATACTACAGTGAATCTTAGGCATGTGCTAAGATTGGTACCTGCTGCTTTTGCCGGCTGGTGGGGAGGCACATAATTCAAGTTCAGAACATTTGATAAGAATGGTAAACATAAGCCACTAGGAGAACTAAAAGAGTGATTTTCAGAAGCCCTTAGCAGATCTTCACCCGAAATGAGCATTATCCTTGTAGCTGATGTTTTTTAGGGCCTGAGACAGTAAAACCTGCCTTCTGTCTGGGAGTGCTGCCACAAAACAATGCTGTGTGTACTTAGATGTATGTTGTAACCTAGATTCTATATTTGCTTTGAAGTAACATGTAGCCCTTGCCTGGGTTTGTGGGTATCCTTTAGTGAATTACATCATCCAGTCCCCTGCAAGACCAGTGGGGCCACCGGAACTTTAACTATTCATTTCATTTCATACTTGTTTCTCTTCATACCTACCCACAGAATAAATTATAGGACATGTGAATCCAAATTAGTTTTTTCTGGCTACTGCCATTTCTGGGAAAGAGAAGAGGGTAAAATAACTTTCAGAATTTCTTCTGAGAATTTATTGGTCTCTTAGGTTTGCAACAGCTATGGGTATTCTAGAACTAGCTAAGTTATGTTAACATGTTGCTATGTGGATAGACTGTTGTAAAATATATCTCATGGTTAGTTTATTTTATACAATAGAAATTTAATGCCTTCTGGAGCTAAAGCCACTATTGTTAATAATGTTAACATTACAAAGGCTGTCAAACCAAGCGAATGAGAGCAATGTGGCACAACAATGTTTGAAAAATAATGTAATTAAATGATTATATTTTACTTGATTACTTGCTAAGCAGTAGAAATTGTGGGGGTAGATTATAGGATTTGTTTGAAAGGATATAACACATTTCCCCAAATGAAAACATGTGTCCACATTGGTGTTTTCCATTAGTCATCTTCAGAGATGTTAATTTAACTTAAAACAATTCACACTGTTCTGTTGATGATTAATTTCAAAATGATGTTTGCATTATTAGTTGAAGTCAGGGACACCATGAGAAATGGAAGTAAAACCAGATGGCCAAATGATACATGTGGTACTTTAATGTTTACATTAAATCTGCCCCTGGTGTCTCTGTAAGACTGAAATCAGAATAGAGACTAAAATTGGAAGAAATTATTAACATGCCTGACTTAGTCCACATAAATTGTGTCAAAAGAACTGCAGTCTTATCAAGTTTAATGTGACTGATATAAGATGCACTCACCTATTCTATAGGGACACAGGGTGAACAATGAGTGCTCAATTCCTTTCTTTACTTTTATTTAGGGAAAGGTTTAAAATAATAGAAAACTATTAGAGGAGACCATGCTTTTGTTCTGGAACAAGAGCATGCTTTTGTTTCTATAGTCAGGCAAATACATTTACATCCATGTGGAGTACCCAGACTAAGAAATGCTTTCTCATGGCTGGAGAGATGGCTCAGCGGTTAAGAGCATTGACTTCTCTAGCAGAGGACCCAGATTCGATTCCAAGCACCCAAACGGTGACTACGAACTGTCCTTAACTCCAGTTCCAGGGGAATCCAACACCTTCTTCTGACCTCTGCAGAATTGCACAACACGGGCGCACTCACATACAGGCAGGCAATACACTCATACACATAAAATTAAAATAGTAAATAAAATATAAAAAATGCTTTCTCATTCACCATTTCTTTATTTCATTTCTTTTCTGAGCCTTAATTCATTTAGTCAACAGTATGTGTGTTCCAGTAATCTAAACTCTAAAATGTTTTCCTAATGTTTTAATTAACCAATAAATAGTTTTTCATGCACCATATCTCAAACTGATTTTGGTTGAAGATGGTACCCAAATGATATGGTGAAAGGTCATTTAAATGACTCAGTGAAAATAGCAGGAGGTGCTGTTAGTGCTCAGAAAATTTCAACAGTTTTGTGCCAGGTAGAATTCAGTTTGGAAAGAGATTGGAAGAAGTAGGATAGAAGGATGCAGGGCCCGTGTGGGAGCTGGTCTGCTTTCTGTATCCTAAAGAGGCTCAAGACTCAGGAATGCCAGGTGTGATGACCAGAAGTGAAAAGTGCAAAGAAAGGAACTAAAATGGAAAATTTATAGATGTAAGGTCAAGAAAATCCAATATTTCACATGGGAAACAGGATATCTGCCAGAGAGCATCAACTCATTTAGGCAAAATATTGGAATGTTGCAACCTTTGAAATCGATTGGCTTGAATATGGACAACTGGTATTGAAGTTGGTGCCTAGAACAAATGCTTCGCACTTTAGGATGCAGGAGTACTAGGCATAAAATCCAGACCACCACCAAAATATGCCATAACTTCCATAGCCATGAAAAGAGTTTTATTTTTTTTTAATTTATTTTAAAATTTTATGTATGAGTGTTTTTCCTCCATGTATGTAAGTGCATTACATGTGTGCAATGTCTGTAGAGGCCAGAAGAGGGCATTGGAGCTCCTGGAACTAGAGTTCCAGACCCTTGTTAGTCCACATGTGGGTGTTGGGAGCCCTAACCTAGGTCCTGCACAAGAGCAGTCAGTGCTCTTAACCACTCCCCAGCCTTGTAAAAGGTTTTTACTGCTTCACTATAAATGTGAAAAGATGACTGCAATTTGACTGATATTGAAGAAGCTTGAAACATAAAGGAAAATTAAGACACATGTATAAAAACTCCTAGTAAGTGCACACACAGACACAAATGAAACAGATGCCTATTTAGTGAACTTTCTCTACTTTTTTCCACACTTTTACAGTCTATCCAATATTATTAGTGTGTGTGTGTGTGTGTGTGTGTGTGTGTGTGTGTGTGAATGTGTGTGTACATGAGTGGACATGGATGTAGCGGCCAGAGGTCAACCTCAGCTGCTGTTCCTCAGGATGGGCATCTCCCTTGTTTTATGAGAGAACGTCTCTCTTTGGGATCTGGCATTCATGGATTAGGATAGGTTGACTGGCTGGTGAGTCCCAGAGATCCTTTGGTCTCCAATTTCCTAGTGCTTACTTGGATTTTAAACACACATTAACATACTCAGCCTTTAATTGGTGGGTCCTGGGAATCAGACTTAGGCCCTCATGCTTGGAGAACAAGCACTTTCAGGATTAAGCTACCTCTTCTGCCCTCTATTCAACATTCATTTTTTAAAAATTTATTATTTTTCAACCTTAAGAGTAAAAATAAATCGGTTTTTCTGGACCAACTGTATGGCCTTAAGCACCCAAAAGGAAAGTATAACCAAAGATTAAAGGGGCCAGTATAATTTCATAAGAGTCCATGTGTATAGCTAAAGGCTACATAACAAGCAACAATGCCAGACAGGCGATACCTTCTTTTGAGTTGTTGGCCAGGGTGGCCAAAGGGATTCCCAGATAGTAACCCAGCATAGAAATGGGAAAATGAACAGCAGGCACCAGTCTTATCCAAAGGAATGTTGACAACTGATTGCCGCTTGATGAGGAATAGCTGACCCTCCTCAAACAAAGACCTCTAGATAGGCTGACTAGATTCACCAGAAGGGCAAGTAGTGGGGAATGGCTTGTGGTGGTGGTGGTGGGGGGGGTGGCGACAACATAGCAGACAGTAGCCAGGATATCAGAGTATAAGGGCTCTAGTGGGGGGAAGGAGGCTATGGGAGGGTGCTATCTGGGAAGTGGGTGTAAAAATAAAAAAAAATTATTTTGGTTTTGTGTGTATGCGTGTGTTTCTTGCATGTAGATAGGTACACCTGTGTCATACAATGCCCACAGAAATCAGAAAATGGCATTGGATCCCCTGGAACTGGAGTCACAGATGGATGATAACTACCATATGGGTTCTGGGAACTGAACCCAGGTCCTCTGCAAGAGCAACCAGTGCTATTAACTGCTGAGCCATCTCTGTAGGCCCTCTATTCAATATTCTTAAAAGCGAGAATACAATACTATATAAAAGTAATACTTAGAGAACAAGGAATGTAGCTTAGTAATAGCATTTGCATAGCAGGTTGAAGGTCCTGGGTTAAATTTTAAGCATTGCCAATAAAGAAAAATAGGTGAGTACTGGCAGATGAAATATAATTTTTGAAAACTATATGAGCAAAATTGAGGACAGTTCCTAGAGATTATGAAAAGATAGAAAAATACTTATGAACGATCTATTTAATTTTGTAGCATGTGGCTCAAGGAGCTAACATGCCTTTCATTTGTTTAAATTTATTGTTCCTAGATAGGAATTTGGCAGTAACCAATGTATCATATCTGGTGTATCATATCATATCCACATTACCCATTATGTTTTATTGACTGAGCACATACCAGATGTCCGTCATTTTCTAAAATTCAGGAAATACAGTAGAAATTAGAATATGCAGAAGCTACTGTCCTTGTATTTTCACTGGGGGACAGAGAAAATAAAATTTTAAAATAGTTAAAATGATAAATCACTATAGGTTATTTGGAGAAGTATTAAACACAACCAAGAAATAGACTGATGCCAGGGGTTGGGTTGTAGTTTTTAAAAGAATGATTAAGAAAGATTTCATTATAGAATATGTCATTTGAGCCAAAAGCTGAAGAAACTGAGGTAGCCTCCAATGGGATCAGTATGAAGAATGCTTCAAGACAGAAGAAGCAGCAAGAGCAGACATCCTAAGGTAGTGGCCATGGTGGTGTTCCTAGGATAGGGCAAAAAAGGGCATGTGCTGCTGGAATGGAATGACTTAAAGGCAGGCGAGGCCTTAGAAATAACAGCAGTATGGCAGAGTTTTGGTAGGCCATAAGGGAGCTTCCATTTTTTCGGGAAATGCCCTGGAAGGCTTTGCTCAGAATAATACTAAGATTGGGCATAAAGCGATGATTCTGGATATAAACAGAATAGTTTTCTATTTGAATACAAAGAGAAGCAGGGATAGCAATTAGTGAAATGAGCCAAACAAGAAGAAGACCATGTTGACCTTCACAAAAGCACTGGAGGTACTGAGGAGTGTTTGGTCATAGTTTGGCAATAAAACACATAAACAATATGTGTTTAAAAAAACAATAAGAGACAATAAATAAAAGCACCTTCTGAATGTTGGATATGAGAGAAGACTTGGAAAGGAGTTGAGATGAAGGGTCAGAGTTAGGAGTTTGTGTTTCAGACTTGTGAAGTTAGACATTGTACTTTGTTCTGGATCTGGTTTCAGGGTATGTCCCAAAAGTTCATGTGTTGGGAGGGCTTGCCCTCAATGTGGTGATGCTGCTGCTAGGTAGAATTTTTAAGAGGTGGGGCTTAATGCCAGAGAAGTAGGTCTTTAGGAGCATTGCCCTTAGAAAGGATTATGATAGTCCTTACAGAAACATAGTTTCCACAAATGTGAATTTTTTCTTGGTCTTTTTGAGACAGGGTCTCTCTCTCTGTAGCCACAGCTGATCTAAAACATGCTATGGAGACCAGGCTGGCCTCCATCTCACAGAGATCTGCCCGCCTTTGCCTCCTGAATGCTGGAATTAAAGGCATGTTCTGCCATGCCCAGCTGTGAAATTTCATTTTTAAAAAGCAGGATTGACTGCTTCCTGCTTTCTTGCTTCCTGTTCTGCCATGTAATTCCTCCTGCAGACATCCCTGTCGTGATGCTGTCATGAAGCCCTCACCAGACTCTGAAAACATGGGACCACCTGAGCTAGGATTTCAGGCCCCAAAACTGAGCAAAATCAGCCTTTCTAAAAATAATCCAACGTCAGGTATTTTAATTCAGCAACAGAACACAGGCTAAGTTAAATGCTATGTAGAAATCCAAATAGAGATGGAGAGGATGGCTAGATGTCAGAACTGAGCAGCAAGTCTGGCTTGGAGATGACACAGTTTTGGGTCATGCAAGTGTATTTAAAATCATGCAAACAGATAAGATAGAGAACACTTCCAGGAAGAGAGTCCTCAAACACTCCAACATGCACACATTTAGGTGATAAGGAAGAACTAACTAGCAGAGACACAGAAGCCAGAAAGATTGTATAAAAAGAGAAGAAAGTGTATTATAGATACCTTTGTGAAGAAAAATATGCAGATGTTTTTGTCTGCAAATAGTAGCGAAGTTATTATTATTTTATGAAGCTATTAGAGCATGTAAAAATGGAAGTCATACTGCACAAATAGTTTACATTATACAAAAAAGCAGCCACTTCAATACAGCTTTGAAGTAAGCATAATAGAAATACATTATTCAATTAAGCATTACACTGAAATGCTAAAGTCACAATATTTGACAATCTGCAGACAGTGTTTTCTTCATCACCAGCAATAAATCATGAGAGTTGGGTAACTTTGTTGTTACCCAATGCCCTAGTAACATCACTGAAACCTCGAATCATTACTGGGGCATTCTGGAAAGCTGTTTATGGTAATTTCCCTGGTTGAAGAAGGGAGTCAAACAAATTTCCATGTTGGTGGCATGTGGAAATATCTTCTTTTATGTTTTCACACTTAGGCAAAATTAAACAGGGTGACACATTTTATCCACCAAATCCCTTTGGATTGGTTGGATTCTCAGAATAGAGGAAACATTTTTCCTTTTAATATATTCTTTGAGTATAGACAGTGCTATTGGCATTTCATGTATAATGATATGTCAATATGTGGTAAATTAATTCATTGATACATTATTAGTTGATTCTTTATTTAGTTTGATTCTTTATTAGTTGATTAGCTTATTGATTATTTAGTTTGATTCATTATTGTTTTGCAATTCAGTCTCTCAAGCAGGTAGTTGGATTCTTTACATTGCCTCCTTTTTTATTTTCCTTGGGCTCCTGCTTGGCATCCTGAAAAGGTGAGTCACCTTGTGACCATAAGAATAGATATAGATTTTCTGTCCATTTCAGTAGAATGGATGTTGTTAGGTCAGTGTAACAGGGTATCAACCCCAACTTCAGAGTGGTTCTCTTCCCAGGATTATCTGGCCTCAAAGAATTGAAAGCCTCCCACATAACCTTTAACAGAACGACAGCACTCAACTTCCAGAGCCTGTGGGACAAGAGGCAAGAAATGCTGTTTGGCCCTCAGGAGGGCTTGGAGCAAATTTATGTGTGAAATTTCCATTTGCTACCACAATGTGTCTCATTTTTGCCATTGGTTCTAAGGTATTGTCCCCAGATCTGAGTTTGGTGAAAATTTTTCTTTTGAGCCAACATTATTTCACTGGCTTTCTTTCTCCACGTGTAGATCATTTTCAAATGTCCTACACCGTTGCACTCAACTCATGTGTTCATAGAATGCTCCATACAACTCCTTTACCTCAAGTAAGGCTGAGCACTCCCCTGCTGAGGACACACATTTTCTAGCAACCATCTACAATAGGGCCTAATGCACAGTACTTCTAGCTGCTTGCTGATTTTGTTGTCATTACTTCTGTCTTCAATTTACTTGGAGATGAAGCCCTGACATCCTTTTAAATCACTCTGAGATATAATCCATTTCTTATGTTCACCAAGGACTTTGGCAATCTAGGTCATGATTTTACTTGTTACCCCAAGGGCTGTTATCATCCACCAGCATTTCTTGATGCTTATATAGCTCTGCAAGTTTCCAGTTCTTAATGCTTTTTATTTTGACCCATTCCACTCTTTGTACTCCAAAATTGTAGACCTGGCCACAGTCTCTGATAAGGTTTCTTATTCCTCTCCAGTCTTAATCTCTAGTCATCTAACACTTTGCATTTCAGTTTCTCTTGTCCCTTCTGGCAGTGCTTCATGATTTATTAGAATCTAAGCTTTTATTTGTCTATGTTCTGAACTTAGTTCCTTTCCATTCATTCATTTTTCATCCATTTATTCATTAATTTAATTTATTTAACCTAAATTCTTGAAACCCTGCCCCCATGTCAGAATATAGCTAGTTGATATTTTTTCCTTCTGGGCACATAGTTAGGCATGTGGTTAAGTTTTGGCACGGGTCTCAGGTCTAGCATACATACTGTGATTAGAACTGATATGTGCTACCAACCTGTGGCATGATTTTCTGCTTTCTCCCTGTTTACTGGCTGGCTGAAAACAAAAGTATTCTTGATTTCTCCATGTTCTATGTATCAAATATGTGATGTCTTCAGCAGTAGGATCTTAACATCAAGTTCCGGGGCAAAGGGTACTGGTGATAGCATGTAATGTTTGGAGGTCTATGGGACCTCACTGGCCAACAATTCCATAAGAAGTAGCCCATTCCTGGAACTGGGATTTATATTGTTAGCCTGTGGTGTCTAGTAGAGGCATTGTTGCCACATTATTGAGTAACTCCGTTTAATCTCTTTTTATATATGTGTATCCATAGACTTTAGGACGTTTCTACAGTAGTCAGTTTCTAGATTGTTTTTTAAAGGTTTTTAGTGTTAGTTAATCCTCCCTATATTCCCTCCTCTACCCTGCCACCCCTCACCCAACTCTCACATCAAGTTGGTGTTCCCTTAGAAGCTTTATCCTATTAGTTAGATTTCCTAGTGCTGGAAAACTTTATGCACACTATCAGAGAAGAAAAGTAATCATCAGTCTTACCCATCTGTGAACCTTGCGAACTGCTTGAACTACTTTAACAACTGTCCTGGCAAGACACGCCCACTGGAAGTAACCAGTCCCTCGAAAATTGGCACCATTATTGGAGACAAGAATCTGTAGCTATACAGATTGTAGGCACTAGGAGAGAAGCTACTGCTATTATTCTGATAAATGCACACAATGTTAAACTGACTGTTAATGGCTTATCCTTATATCCATGGATTAGCGCATCTCTTAACCTCATCAGAGCAGTTTCTTTTGGCAGTAGATGGCAGTTAGCACAGAGATCTGCAGCTGGTCAACAAAGAATAAGAGATTGGAATTCTCAGCCTTAAACGGGACACATATCATTCCCTCCTCTCTCAGGCTCAGGGATCATTGTGGAAGAGGGATTGGAAAATTTTTATGAGGCAGAGGTAGTCGATGACTACAACAAAACAGTGTTTTCTCGACCCAACAGAGAATGTACACATAGGAAATTACACAGCAGTTGTGGCAGTATGTGCAACACCTGCTCAAGCTCCAGCCAGATAAAACCCAGCATGACGAGGGGAAGTGGGCAGATGTTTCACCGCTAGCTGATGTGTATGCGTGTATTGCCTGCATGTAGGTAAGTGCACCCATGTCCTACAATGCCTGCGGAGGTCAGAAGAGGCTGTCAGATCCCCTGGGGCTGGAGTTATGGACAGTTGTTAGCTGCTATGTGGGTGCTGGGATTTGAACCTAGGTCTTCTGCAAGAACAACCAGTGTTCTTAACCGCTGAGCCATCTCTCCAGTCCTAAGAGTCAGGTTTTTTTAAGAGTCTGACCCTGGTAGGTTGACCACAGTCTAGTAGATGGTCCATACCCAAGAAAATATGGGCAGTACAAATTGGACTCAATGAATTTTTAAAAAATTAAAATTTATTTATTTTTAAATATTTGATTTATTATTTTTTATGTGTATGCATGTATTGCCTGCATGTAGGTAAGTGCACCTGTGTCATGCAATGCCCATGGAGGTCAGAAGAGGCTGTCAGATCCCCTGGGGCTTCAGTTATGGACAGTTGTTAGCTTCCAAGTGGGTGCTGGGATTCGAACCCAGGTCTTCTGCAAAAGCAGTCAGTACTCTTAACCACTGAGCCATCTCTCCAGCCCCCAACTTTTATTTTTTTATGTGTATCAGTGCATTGCCTACATGTATGTAAGTGCAACCATGCTGTGCAGTGCTCACATAGATCCCAAGAGGGCATTAGATCTCCTGGAATAGGAGTTATAGATGCTTGTTAGCCACCATGTAGGTGCTGGGATTCAAACTCTGGTCTTCAGCCAGAGAAATCAGTGCTCTTAACCACTGAGCCATCTCGCCAACCCCAATGATTGTATTTTTAAGAGAACATAATATGGATGGTGGGGTGGACTGAGGAAGAGTTTGAGGGGTAATATGATCAGAATATACTGTATGAAATTCTCAAAGAACTAAAAATATTTTTTACAGTACTCTTGATATTTTCATGGTAAAGATGGCTGAAAGTCACTAACACGCTTTCCTAAATGACTTTATGGAATTAATCCTCACTGTTATTTAAATATTTCTTAGCAAACTAGAAAACAGTTTCTATTGTGGTAATCTTGGTAGCTGGCATTTTTAACTTAATCATTTACTGTACCTAGTGCTATTTTGACTAAGGATAAATTCAAATAAATTTTTCATGTTGACATACCACTGAATACTAGTGGAAAACTTTCCACTGCCATATAGATTCATTTATTTAATTTTTACATATTTTATTTATTATTTTATATGTATGACTATACTTCGTGCATCTAAGTGCACTCTTGTCATGCCAAGCCCATGGAGGTCAGAAGAGGGCAAGACCAGAAGAGGGCGTCACATCTCCAGAAACTGGAGTTAAGAATGGTTCTTACCGCCATGTGGGTGCTGGAAATTGAAGTCCTCTGCAAGAGCAGCCAATGCTCTTAACTGCTGAGCCATCTCTCCAGCCCCTGTCATGTGGATTTATATCAAAACTTAACACCTTCATTTTTGGCTAGACTTGTACTCATGGCAACTGACCATTGTCTGTTTCATATTGCTTCCTTTTTTTCACTTCCTTTAGTAATTAGTTTAGTCTTGAGTATGAATATCCTCATTTGGGCATATGGATGTGCCTGTCCTCTGTCACAGAATTACAAACTGTCATGAAATATGAATTTCTTCTAATGCCTGTCTTTGCCCCTTCATTTGCAATTATCACATTATCTCAGCTCTGTACTGTATTCCTTTTTCTAAGGCATATTATTTATTATTTCTATTTTTATGTGTATGAGTGTATTGCCTGCATATATGTTAAGTGCACTAGTGATGTGCAATGCCCATGAAGGTCAGAAGAGGGTGTCAGAACCCCTGGAACTGGAGTTATGGACAGTCGTTAGCTGCTCTGTGGGTGCTGGGAATCGAACCAGAGTCCTCTGCAAAAGCAGCTGGTTCTTTGAACTGCTGAGCCATCTCTCCCGCTCCTGTACTGTATTTCTTATCTACTATACTTGCATTTCTGTCCTCATCACCCTACTAAGCTACTCTTGCATCTGCTTTTTAGCTTTAGAAAAGCAAAATCAATATTCTCAATGTCTTTTTATTCCTCCTCTATATCAAGACACTTTTTTTCTCATATATAGTTCTGGTTATCTTCTTTTAATCTCTCTGTCTCTGCCCCACTCCCTTCAGTGTGTCTATTGATTTCTATGGTACTCACTTGCTCTCTTTTCTCTTTATAGATGAAGTTAAATGTCCTTATCCTACCCTTGCTGTCCTAACTTACAAAAGCCTGGTCCTTTTCCCGGTTTCAGATCTATTTCCCCACTCACTCAAGAGACTCATTGAATTTCTCTTGCTGAATGCTCTGTAGACACTTCCAACTCAACCAGTTTTAAAGTAGATTCATCAACATATTACTCAGCAAAACTCACTTTCATTCCTAATTTCTGTCAGTGAAAAATAGGGTCCTGATAGTACCACATATGGGAATTTAAAGGAGAATAAAAAAATTAACTATTTTAGTCTATAGTATTGGCAAATAAGGTGGTAAGCAAGGAACTTTGACCCTCAGGAGTAGTGAATACTGAGCAAAACAGGGACAAAATATGAGCTGTGAATATCACGATGTGTTAACGTCATAGTACATTGAAAAAAAAGAAAAGAAAAGAAAAGAAACTTCTTGCTCCCCAAACCTGTGAGAGGAAAAGGAGTAAACTTCAGAACTTGTCTTTCAACTCTGAATCTGAATAAAGTGATTTAAAAAGTTTTAAAGAATCATAAGCTCAAGACAATAAAATTATTATAAAAGGAAGGAAAAGAAGAAGATCTCTGATGAGAGTTGAGAGATGCACTCGTTTACAGGTATAACAAGTTATTTGGAGACAATTTAGAACTATGCCCATTTAGCAGAATAATAGTAGCAGGTTCTTCAGTACGGCCTGTGAGTTCTCAAACCACAAGTTCTTGTCTCCAATAACAGTGCTTAGCTTAGTGTCTCAGCAGTTGTGACAGCATGCACAGACCTAAGCAAGCTCAAGCCAGACAAAATCTCCACACAGAGGGAGGAGGTGAGTAAGAAGCCTCGCCCTAGCTGAAGATGAGCACTGGAAATTGATTGGCAACTGACAGTTGCTAGGAGGAGGATCCATTTTTATTATTTTTTTTAATTTTCAGGGTGTTTTGCCAGGTAGGTTGACCAGGCTCCAGGGAGGTGGACCCAGACCTAAGAGCGTTAAGACACAAATTAGATTCAGTACATCTTAAAAATTATAATAGAGAACATGAAGTTGGGGGAATGGTAAGGTAGGGGTGGAGATTAGAGAGAGGGTCTGAATATGATCAAAATACATTGTGTGAAATTCTCAAAGTATCAATAAAATAGTTAAAAATGAATTTTACACATGAACTAAATGAACTTAAAGTGATATAAACAGTATAAATAATTATTGGCATGAACCTACCTGGCTGGTATAATAAAACACAACATTCTAGGTGGCTTGAAAAACAGAAATTTATTTTATAGTTCTATTGGATAAAAGTCCAAGACCAAGGTGTGTTCAGGGCTGGTTTCTCGTGTGACCTTTCCTGCATTATAGAAGGCTTCCTTTCAATGTCATTTTCACATGATCTCTTCTCAGGGTGACAGCAGTCCTGTTGGATTAGGATGTACCCTTATGTCCTCATTTAACTATAGTCTGTCTCTTCTAAAAAGGCCCCATCTCCAAATATAGTAATCTTGGGGCTAGAGCCCCAACACAAGAATGTTGGGTGCCAAAGTTCAGTACATGACATCATTCTAAGCTGAGTAGAGGTGACTGAAGTGCTGTTTTGCTAACTGTATTGTTATTTTTAGTCTTTGCATAGGCTTCTGTGCACAAACATTAAGGAACTGCCAATTGTACCTGACAGTATTTACAAATATCTTCAACATTTCATTTTACAGGCAAATTTTATGAAAGTAGAGATATATAAAACTATATTCAGCCAAAATAATGTTTTTGGCTGCCCTTGGCTAAATAATAAGAAAAATAATTATGTTTTTATTTTTATGTTTTTGTGAAATACAAAAAAATACACTGCAAACAATGACCTTTTTTTCTTCTTCTAATTTTAAGGTCAAAACAAATGTTGAGACCAAATATAACTCCATAAAAATATGGAAGGCTGATAAATCTTAGCATCACCATCTCATCACATGTTTGCTACAATGTTCACTTGTCTCCCTAGTTCAGAAGGTAGAGGAAACACTACAACCTCATATTTCAAGATACATGAGGCTATATGTTGAATTTCTGGAATTTTGCTCCATTTTAGCATTTTCTGAGGAAATAGGTAATTATTTCATCTGACAGTTAAAAAGAAGGCATTCAAAGCACTGCAGTGCTATTAAAGCCATAGTAAGTGTGATGTAGAACTTTAAAAACATGACTCTTTCAATTTTTTTTCAGTATTTAAAACTTTTCTCTTAACATTTCAGAGATTTACACAAGGAGTATATCATCCAAGATTCCAAACTTCAAAGGCTTAAAAAACAAACTGTGAACTAAGAAGCTCTTCTTTTTTGTTTCACTTGTGTTATTTTTCTAACCTTTCCTTTTAAACACACTCTTTCTTTCATTTTCCACTTGAGATAAAATTGGTAAAATAATTCATTTTAAATAAATTCTGAATGTCTTAATATTCTGTGAGTTGGACCAAATGACATGTAAACTGTAAACTCTAGAAATTTTATAGCTTCTTCTACCTTGTCATAATATTTTGCCATCTTCTCATGAACATCTTATTAAAAGGTACCTAGAAATATTATTGATTAATGGAAAAGTAAGGATCCTGAAAACTGCAGAGGATGCTTTTATGTCTTTTTCTTTCAGTTTTTAAAAACTTACTATGTCAAAACAGCTCTTTTCCTTTTCTGTATTGAGTATAGCCCCCTTTTTAAGAAAAAATACTAAACTAATAAGTTATAATCATAGTTGAAAATATCTTTCCCTGACTAATTTAAGATATTGACCAAATTTTATTTACAGAATACAGAAAAATAGAAGTTCTAATTCTTCAGTGTTGTACAATATAATTCTTTTGTGTAGAACCTGAAGGATCAATATTTTGTTAAATCCCAGCATCCGGGAGGCAGAGGCAGGCAGATCTCTGTGAGTTCAAGGCCAGCCTGGTCTACATAGTGAGTTCCAGGACAGCTGGGGCTACATGGAGACCCTGTCTCAAAAAGACCAAAAAAAAAAAAAATTAAGTGTCTTCTTTAATTTGTTGATACACACACAAAAAAATCAACAAATTAAAAAAATGAGTTATATTTGAGGAGGAAGCGTAAAAATTTATGTCATGTTAAGTAGTAGAGGTGATAAACATTACCATTGAAATCTACCCGATGACTTTATATCCATACACAGGTGCCAAGGATCTGAGTGCAACTGACCATGACTAGTAATAATCAGATACATACAGATTAGATACTCATGAGCCAACATCTAAGTGTTATTAGCAAAAACAATGAGCTTTTCTGTAATAAACAGTATATTTTAAAATGAAATGGAGATCTCCTTTAAAGGTTAAAAACTCATTCAATTTTATGTCTTACAGGGTTTATACTGAGTTTAATATTGTATAACTGTATTAATTCAACTGTGAATGTAAAAATTTTATAGCCACTTTTGAAAGAGATGTATCTTTGCTCTGGAAATTGTTATTGAGCATGTTAGAGCTGTAATGAAATGCTTCTTCTAAAAAATAAAAAAAATGAACAATTAAGTGTCTTCATTTTATTACTAGACTATATATTTCAGAAGATAAAATCCAAGAAAGGAAAATAGAATTGGGATTTCTTTCTTATTTGATATTCTAACTTAGATCATACAAATAATGTTTTAGAAAACTCATAAGTAAAAATTAAAATAAGTAAAAACCTCTAAACAGGAAAGGAAGGCAATGCAAAAGAGCCCCTCCCTTGGAGGAGGGTCCCTGAGACTGGAGAGCAAGAAGGTTTGGTGTCTTAGACAAGAAGTAGGAGGAAGGAGAGGCAGAGATTCTAAAATGGCCTGCAGATCCCGGGAGCGAGCTCGAGACGGTCTCCAACTCTATTCTTCACTGGCCAACTGTTCATTATTTCTAAAAGTATTGCTATATCATGAGGACATTAAAATAAATCTTTGTCTCCCACAACAACATCCATGCCTCTCTATGCCTTGGGAAAGTAAGGAAGGAAAACCAAGGGAAGAAATAGAGTGAAGCAATTAAAAAGTAAACAGAAGCAAGCAAATATGAAAGTGCAAAGAATCATTTTGAGTTTTTCCTCAGTGTCTGAACCGTATTTAGGTTGTTCTTTCCTTGAACATACATGAGAGTTGTACTTCTGAAGCAGACAGTCCCAAAGAAAATAAAATAAGAATGTCTAAGAAATAAACATGCCATGTAATTAACATTCACAGCCCGAGGACTATAGCCCAGCACTTCTAGTGTGTATTTCAGCATACAGGGACAAATGTGAGTTCCTTCATTCAGCAGCCCTAACTTCTGGGAAGAAACATCCTCTCAAAAGTCCATGAAATACAGAAATTTCCATGTTTTGAGGTTCTTGTTTGAAAATAATAAAATAATTCTGGATCTCTTGAAAATTAAAATTATCTCCTGGCTATTTAATATGCATATAAATTAATAATTGAGAAAAAATAGCTTTTTGTGATGTCGTCTTAGCAGGAAATAAAGATGACAGAAGTACAAGCTGGAAGTCCTTTGTGGGGACTGGAAAGATGGCTCAGTGTTTAGGAGTGTGTGATGCTTGATGCTCTTTCAAATGACTTGAGTTCTGCCTGGCATCCAGGTCAGGCAGGTCGCAACTCCCTGAAGCCCCAGCCACAAAGGATCTGTCACTCTCTTCTGGCCTCTGTGGGCACCTGCAAATAAACGTGGTGTCCACCTACAGTAACACATACATATAAATACAAATAAATCTGTTTTAAAAAAGAAGTCCTTCATGGGGCTACAGCTCTCTAGGTCTTTTCTATGAAGAGGAATAACATTTAAGTCATAGATTAAAACTGTGGATAGACAATGTAATGTTTGTCTTAACAAAAGGACTGCATATTTTAAGGGTATAAAAATTCTGTATGAATGGGTTATGTATTTTTGAAGCAAGGAAGCAAACAAAGACCTCAACAAATATATTTTTAACAACATCCAGTATCAGTTCAAAGTTTCTAAAGTCATGTTTCAGAATACGTGAAAGGGCTCAGTTTTGAGTTGTCACTATATTCTGGCATGTTTGTCAACATTAGAACTATGGTAAGGTGTCCTTTGTTTTTCCTTTCAAATGTGAGTAGCTTTCTTCCCAGTCCTTAGGAAACAAACAGGAAAGAGAGAGATTTTCCTCACCTGTCACTGTAAACCACATGGAATCAGCACTTCAGCATCTGATTCCTCAGCTCCTGGATTCTGTTTTGTTTGTTTGTTTTGTTGTTTTCTTTCCACTTGCCTACCCAGGCACCCTGTAATTAACTCTGTTTTTTGATACTACATAGATCACTCTATCATCCCAGTCTGGCTTCCCTCAGGCCGACTGACTACTATGTAGCAATCAGAGCAGCTGATGAAGCATGCATGCCTCTATCAAAACATGGAAAGTCACATGCCAAAGTCTGGCTTAGAAACTTGAAAAGCCATCACTTGATGCTCTAGTTACATAGAAGGTATGACCTCTGGCCTTAAAAAGAATCCAGAGGCAACAACTTAACTGAAAGCTGAGCAGAAGACTCAGAGCTGTTGTCTCAAAGCTGTGTCTTTTCTATTATGAAAAGCATGTCTTTTCTATTATGTTATGTTTTCATGCAAGGTGGACTTAGAGTTGTCAGGGCCAAAAGCCAGTATTCACAAGCTTGCTAGCCAATCAGACATTCTTTTCTTAGATTATCGGTGTGTTGGCAGCTTGAAATTGGTCAAGGTAAAATTGTGTGAACTCTTGACAGTGGCAAATATTATCAATCAGACTAACTACAGTCAGGCTTGAGCATATTGATGGTGAATAGAGGAGAGATGCCAACACTTTTAAGCAAGTACCAAGATGGTACCAATCTCTTCATTACATTCTTGCAATTTTCCTTTCACCTTTTCCCTCATTTTCAGTTTGCTCTCAACTTTCTCTCAGACTACTCTACCATTCTTCTTTCCAGTCTACCTTTATTGTAAATTTTTGTCTTATGATCCTTGTACTTTCCATATTAGTTCAACAACTTATTGACAAATTATACATACAGCTAGTTCAAGGAACAAAATATACGTCTACTCAAGGTTTATATGAGAATGTTTGGTTTTTACTGAAGCTTTAACTACAAAGCACATGGTAACTAAAAGTACCAGACTGGTGGAACTAACCTTCTTGGATGTTTAACAGCCATACTTTGAGGCCTATACTAATCTGGTCAGAGGGACTTAAAGGACAGTTTTTGCTCCTTGCCTTTCAAGGTTGACCAAGTTCTAGGGAACTATGGAGCATCTCTCAAATGCCCTGTAACTGTGGTGAGTCACCTGTCCTCTTGTTTAGGGAGGCCATAGAGACCCCAGAAGGTGGACTTGAACCAGTTTCCGGTCTTAAGAGGAGGGTCAACACAGAGGAAGCATTTCTTCCATGCTTCCAAGTGAAGCCAGCCACGGTCAAGCAGGACCTTCAACTTATCTTCATATAGATGGAACTGGTTAAAGAAAGGAGCCAGGGGCTCCTCCCAAGCCCATGTGACTCCCTGAGGAATCAGATCCTCAAATGACCTTAAGAGTAAAAATAAATTTGTTAATCTAGGCCAACTGCATGGTCTTAAACACCAGAAAGGAATGTATAATCAAAGATTAAAGTGATCAGTATAATTCTTTAAGAGTCCATGTGTATAGTTAAAGGCTACATAACAAGAAACAATGCCAGACAGGAGATACTTTCCTTTGAGTTGTTGGCTAGCGTGGCTCAAGAGACTCATGGAAAATAACCCAGCATAGAACTAGGAAAATGAACAGCAGACCCCAATCTTATCTAAAGGAATGTTGGCAACTGATTGCTGCTAGATGAGGAAGAACTGAGCTTCCTAAAACAAGGAACTCTAGATAGGCTGACTAGGCTCAGTGGATGGACTAGCACTGGGGAACAACTCAGGGCACTGATAATACAGTGGACAGTAACAGGGATGACAGTATATCGGTTCCAATGGGGCACAGGGAGGCTATGGAAGGGTGCCATTTGGGATGTGGGTATGAAGATGAATAAGATTGTTTGGGATATTCTGTATGAAATACACAAAAAATCAATAAATAAAGTTATATTTGAGGAAGAAGCATAAAAACTTACTTCATGTTAATTAGTAGATATGAAAAAACATTACCATTGAAATCTACCTCATGAGTTTATATCCATGCTCAGGTGCCAAGGATCTCAGAAAGTAACCAGTGTGACTAGTAATAATCAGATATATAAAGATTAGAGATGCATGTGCAAACATCTAAGTGTTAGTAACATTAAAAATGAGTTTTTCTGTATGAAACAGTATATTTTAAAAAAGATATGTAGATCTTTTTTAAAGGTTAAAACCTTATTTATTTTGTGTCTTATAAGGTTTATACTGAGTTCAACATTGTATAACTGTATTAATTCAACACCGTGAACCTAAAAATTTACAGCCAGTTTTGAAAGAGATGCATCTCTGCTTTGGAAACTGTTATTGACTCTGCCAATGCTGTTTTGTAATGAAATGCTTCTATTAATTATGTGGTTATTAAATAATTTTTTAAAAAGAAAGGTATATAAAAAAAGAATTCAAACAACAATGAATCAAGAAAACAAATGACCCAATTAAAAAAATGATGCTTGCACATTTGAACTTGTGGCAATGGTGGCAACGAGCACGGAACACATGCAAACTCAATTAAACAAGGGCCCAGAGGGAAGGAGAGAAATGAATCTTGGATGGCACTAGACTGAGAATTGCTGGAGACTGATTGCTACTGGGTGAGAGCGAGTATGCCTTTCATAAGATCTCTAGATGGGCCGACTAGACTCCAGTGGATGAATTTACGCTGAAGAGCATTGGGATACAATTGCTTAACTGGATAGGACTTAACATGTATGGCAGAGTATATGCAGTCCATTGGGGGGATTGGAGGCATGAATAGGGGAGGGGAGTCATCTAAATTTGATTAAGAACTGTTGTATGAAATTACAAAAGCTCAATAAAAACATTAAATTAAGAAAAAGTGTTATGGACATGAATGAGAGTGCTCAAAAGAATAAATAACAATGGCTGCGAAACACCTTTAAATATGTTCAAAATCCTTAGTAATTATGAAACTGCAAATCAAAACTACTTAAGGTTTCATCTAACCCCATTCAGAATGACTAAAACTAAGAGATCTGATGATACCAAATGCTGGTGTGGATGTGAGGAAAGAAGAGCCCTCATCCACTGTCGGTAGGTTTGCAAACTGGTGCAACCAGTTTTGGTAGTTTTCTTTACCATACAGAAGCTTTTTAGTTTAATGAAGTCCCATCTGTTGATTGTTGACCTTAACTCCTGTGCAACTCCTCTGACTTAGATAATCCTTTCCTGAACCTATATATTGTAGGGTACTGCCTCTGTTTTCTTCTAACAGTTTCAGCAGTTGGGGCTTCACATTGAGGTCTTTGATCCACTTGGAGTTGACTTTTGTGCAGGGTGATAGGTATGGTTCTAATTTCACTCTTCTACACATGGAGATCCAATTTTGCCAGCACCGTTTGTTGAAGATGATGTCTTTCCTCTACTTTATCTCCTTGGAAAGTTTGTCAAATACCAGGATGTTGTAACAGTGTGTACTCAGGTTTGGGTCTTCTATTCTGTTCATTCATCTACAAGTTAGTATGGAGAATCCTTAAAAAACTAAAAATATAACTACCATATGATCCAGTTATATCACTCCTTGACATATCCATCAGACTCATCCTACTGTAAAGATACTTATACTCCATGTTTATTTCTGCTCCTTCCACAACAGATATGAAATGGAAAGAACCTAAATGTCCTTCAGCTGATGAAAGGATAATGAAAATGTGCTACATTTACACGATGGATTTGTACTCAGCATTAAAGAAAAATGAAATTTGTACGTAAACTAAACTAGAAACTTATACTAATTGAAGTAACACAAGCTCAGAAAAACTTCTTTCATTTGTGAATCTTAGCTCCAAATCCCTAGGATATGGAGACTATTACAGAGTTCCAGAACTTGTCAAATGCAGATAATAAGTGTCTGTGAGAAGCTTAACCCTAAGTGACACATCTTCAGTGCAAACTCGATGCATATGATGAATGCGTCTCTCAATGCCCTCTAGAGAAGTTCCTTTACACAGCAGATGGTAATTAACAGAGAAACCCCCAACTCAACAATGTACGGAGAACACGAGGTGCAGAGTGCTTATCCCTGATTAGAACACCTATTTCAAATCTGTGCCTCTCAAGGCTTAGCCATCATTGCATAAGATGAGGAAAAACATTGTAAAAGCCAGAGGGGCGGATGACCACAAGAAAACAGAGTCTTCCAGTGAACTGGTCAGTTACTCATATGAACTCATAGCAATAGTGACAGCATACTGAAATCATATGTAACCCCAAACCAGAGAAAATTCCAGTATAGATACAGGGAAGTGGGTAAGAAACCCCAGCCCAAATTAAGGAACTTTTGGGAACTGATGGCTGCTGGGAGAGGGAAAGATCAGCTTTACAAAGACGGCACTCCTGGTGGGCCCAGTGGATGGACCTACATGGAAGAACATCTGGGGACATATCAGACTTTATAAGCCATTTACATATATCAGGGAGCACATTAAATTGGGTGAGGGTCAGTGGGAGAGGCTGCAGATAGGGA
>NW_008347189.1:3151782-3172020 GCF_000622305.1 Nannospalax galili
CACTTAAATGTTCTTGGCAAGGTGCTAAGTTTTCTTGTTTGAACTTTTCTCATATAAATGGGGACAATAAAAATTTCTAATTCAGGAGACAAGCTGTGTAAAAATACATAAATTAGGCATTTATATGAATATAATGATAATAGTATTTAAAATTGCTGGTGATGTATAGGATTCTGGTTTGCGATGTTAGAAAAGGGCATAAAGTAATAAATGATTTGTGTCTCCAATCAAAGCCACATGTAAGACATTTCCTTTGTTAGTTTAATACCAAGAAAAATATCAAATATGGCAATAAATGCATGATCTTCTTCATTTCATTAATGAGAATTCTATAATTATCATATTTCCAGTTTTGCTTTGTGGCCTAGGACTCTCAGACTCAAATTCAATCATATCAATTATATAAATCTTTTATAATAAATTCTTGCTTCTTTTAATATCTATTTTAAAGATTATCTTGTTTTATATATAAGTCCCTAATAAACTTGCCTGTCTTTTCTTTAGTAAAAACTAAAAGAAAGGAGGAAGAAAAATGTTAAGCAAGTTGGTAAATTAGTAAGTCATTTGACTTAGCCTGAGAACTTAGCTTGAGCCTATTTGTATTAGGAGAGTCTCCACACTAAAAGAATGTCTGTGTGTCCTGTCTGTGGTCTTTAGCTTACTCAGTCTCTACTTCTTTGCACAATAAAATGCTTCTCTATTACCACAGAGTAGTGCAGAGAACTGTGGACAGGATTCAGGGACACCAAGAACAAGTTTGCCACTTGGACATGTTACTTAATAAAATGTCTTTTGTGTGTGTGTGTTGTTCCAAGATGAGATCTCACTATCCAGTTTATGCTGGTCTAGAACTCCATATGTAGCACAGGCTGGCCTCCTATTCATTATCTTACTGCCTCAGTCTCCCAAGTGCTGGGATTATAGGCATACACTACTACACCTGGCTCACTAAATGTCATATTGAGCTTCTTCATTTCTTTACTGGAATTAGAAGAACTAAAAGAAAAAAAATGTATGTAAAATTCTTGACAAATAAGAAACATTAGGAAAGTTGAAATGGATATATCTATTTTTTTCTCACATAGATATGATTTGCTGATCACAATGAATAAAAAATGACTGGTTTTTGAGTTGCTCTTCTCATTTCCTCTCAAATGTTGTATCATTCTGTATTAGCTTCCAGAACACAGATTAGGGAGCTATTTCAATAAATCAAATTCACTTTGCTATTAGGAACATGATACTTATATAGATGTCATGTTAAAAAGGAAATGTGCTACTTTTAAATGTAACGTCTTTACAGATCACTATTACTGAGTTACTTGATGCTATTTAATGCCAATACTCTGATTTTTTCATCTTAAGATGAGGATATGAGAGTAGTTTTAAAAGGTATTGTGTTGACTAAATTTTGTTACTTCAGTATGCACAAGTTTCATGCAAGCTCAAACCAGACAAAATCTCAGCATAGATGTGGGGAAGTGGATAAGAAACCCCAATCCTACCTGAAGAACTACTGGCAACTAATGGCTGTTGGGAGGGGGAGAATCAGTCTTTTTCAAGTATGTGAGTCTTGGTAGGTTAACCAAGCCCAGGGGGTGGACCCACACTGAAGGATATATTACATTAAATTGTCCAGCAGAGACAGTAAGTGGAGGCATTGATAGCGGAGAGGATCCAAGTACAATAAAAATTTATTGTATGAAAATCACAAAAATTCAATAAAAATTAAAAATTGTCACTTATGTTTTGAATCATCACTAATAGAGTAGTGCATTGCTATGGAAATCCAAGCACAATCTTCCATTTCACTGGGCATTTTCATCCCTCACTCAAGAGAAATATTCAAAACTGATGAAATAGGGTACATTAATTATAAATATATTTATTTATAATTTATAGCCAATCAGTCACATATTCAAACACATTGGAAACCATATCAAATAAAGTTAGATTCTAAGTAAAATAAGCTGATGCAACAAAGTTGTAGCACTAACAGCAACAGTCATTTTTCAGCATGAACAGGCACAGCATTATGTACTTTTTGTGTGCCATTGAATCCTTGAAATAACTTCCAACAGAGAGCTATCTCCATTATTTCCATTTTACAAGGAAGAGTCAATCTGAAGATCTCACTGAATTTGCTCAGGACTCATAGCAATAGATGGTTTAGGTAACATATGGCCCCTGACCGTGACCTCCATTCATAACCAAGACCACTCCAATATTGTTGTACATGATCATCACATGGCTTTGATTATAAACATATAAGAAAACTGAATAAACTCTTTCAAAGTAGAGATATTCAATTACTAGAAAAAAACCCCAAATGAAAAAAAAAATACTTCTCAACCCCCAAACTTTTAACTAACATTATTGAGTTTCTTGATTAAAATATGGCATAATCATTAAATATTGAAATAGTGCTGCTATGTCATTTTGCAGAATTTGGTAGGGAAAATCCCCTGGTGACATTAATTCCATGCAGGCATAAAAAGAATCCTTACTAAATGCCAGAAAATGAGATGGTAGCAACTTTAAGCTTCCTTGCTCAGCAGGGGAGGAATAAAAGGAGATAATAATCTCTCAGTTTTAAAAACTATTTAATATAAAATAGTGATGTGAGGTTCGGGTGTGTCTCACAAGCCAATTAAATTGAGGATCCATGTGAAATAAGATGTATCAATTTTATAAAAATAAGGCATATTAAAACTTTGCCATTCAGACTCCACAGTGTATCTGCCAGTGTGTGTACAGCCAGCGAATGGGAGAGCCCTTGTGCTCCTTCCCACACACCTGTGTTGACATTGAGGCCTTGGCAGCACCTGACCCGAAGCCATCCTTCACTCACTGCTTTTGCTGTGCTTTCAGCCGTGGCAAGCCACAACGCCTCTGTACTTTCACTGGCTTGTACTGTTTGAGTGTTGATTTAGCAGTTCTAAGCTTGGAATTTAATAGAAATCAGTCTGTTGAATCTTACTCACTTCAGAATGGTGCACAGATATTTCTTAAATTCTAAACTGGATCAATTGTGTCTTGTATGTACTATTGAATTTTTTAAAATGGAGGAGAAGCAATTTTCATGTGACCTTTTACTTCATAAGGATATAATATATTTTTCTCAATTAGCATCTCTTGGATTTGAAATGAGTTAACTCTTTTAGTGAAGTCAAGAGAATGATAGTCTGTTGTAGGTGTCAGGTTTACTGTATTGAAGGAATAGGGCATATGAAACTGTGTCTTGCTAATGGAGTAAAAATGCCTTTTTAAATACAAAGTGCAGTGCACACAGGAATTCTCTGCAGGGCTTTCTATCTGACTTTCCTTTTGGTTTGCTTCCTGCTGGTTCAATGTACCTCATCAGAAACTGAAGGAAGTAAAACAGAGTTGCCCACTGAGAAACCAGAACTCTCACATGGGAAGGACTGAGAAGACCCCCTGGCAAACCCTGAGAGCAGACCCACTGGTTTGAACTTAAAAATACTTTTTGATGCCTTGTCCAGGAGAGCACATGACCAAAGAGAAGAAATAGGAAAAAGACCCAGAAGGAAAAGAGAAAGGTGAAGGAATCCTAGATTATCAGAGCCAGGAGGCCCTGTGAAAGTCATTTTACCTATACGCAAGGTCACTCATATTAGCTGTATCCCTATATCAACATTACCATCATTTAGTATTGATAAATGTACTTCAAGTTTAGCCTCATACTAAGGGGTGGGTAACATAAAATATATCTGCCATGGCTGTTAAAGAATATGGATGCTTACTGATGAGGAGACACATTCAATAAGAGCACAGGAAAGGAGAGTATCATGATGTGTAAATGAAAGGCCATGTGTTAACTCTGAAAGCCAATAGCATTTCTTTAAAACAAACAGAGAAAAAGAGTCCAAGGGCTAGTATCATCAATCCTTCCCAAGTGCCTCTAAAATTTAATTTTAGCTCTTGTAGTTTTTGCTGCATTTGAATGGCTCCATGCTCCCTGCCCCAACTTTAAATAAATCAAAAATACAAATTTCAGGGAGTTGAACTATCCCTGGAGTATCTCTTTTTAAATAAAATTGAGCATGAACTATTCAAAATTAGAAATTTTGTTTTAGCCAGCAAAATACCCCAAAGAGGTTGATTGCAGTCTTTAGCATATTCAAACTAAACACTTTTTTTGTTATTAATTTTTTAAGCTATTAGATAGGAATGATAGTATATACCTCTCATCCCAGAACTCAGGGAGCTGAGGTAGAAGGACTGGAAGTTCAAGGCCAGACTGTGCTATACAATGAAATGGTCTCAAAAAACACAAAGAATGTAGCTCACCTGTAAAGCACATGCCTAGTATGTGCAAGGCCCTGAGGGTAATGGACCCCAGCATTTCAAAATTATAATGACTACATAATACTTTTGGCTCTTTAAAATGTAGTTGACTATTTAAGAACTATGACTACAACATTGAAATTTGCATCAATTACTTTTTAAAGATCGACTTGTGGCTATTTCTCTAGTTCCTCTAATTTAATATCATCAGCATTCTCATTAAGCGAAAAAAAACCACACTGAGTAATAAGAATGAAGATGACTGTTTTCATTTACCCACTGATGAGGTAAGGTATGAAAAGTTCTTCCAGACTTTTAAAAAAATTTTAATTAGCATACAGAGCATTAGTTTTTCTTATGTCATTTTTCAAACATAGTTTTTTGTTGATCCTTACTCCCAGCCGTCTTCCCATCTGCCCTTTCCACTTTCATATATTTGATGATTATTAATTTTTTGTATGTTTGCCTGTGTGATTTATGCGTACTATGCATATACAGGAGTCCACAGATTCCAAAGAGGGAGGGATCCCCTGGAATTGGAATTATGAACAGTTGTGAGCCACCATGTAGGTTCTTGGTGTCAAACTTGGGTCCTCTGCAAGAGCCAGTAAGTGCTCTTAACAACTGAGCCATCTCTCCAGCCCCACTTCATACTTTGTACCCTTCTTTCCCCAGTAGCTTCCATTCCATTTTCATGCCACTTATGTGAATGAGCAGTCTATGGCTTTGTCAGCTGCATCTACTAGAACCTGTCTAGGGGCAGTCATGGCAACCATTTTCTAGAGAATCTCTTTAATCAGTTGAAGGAAGTTCAGTTAAGATTCCTTTCTGTATCATCCTTAGCTCAAATATTTGCATTAAAGCAAGCTTTACATTAATTCTGAGGTCTTCATAAAAGCATCATAATTAATCTTGTTTGTGATCTTCATCATTGTGGTCGCTTGAACATAAAATATAGTGATTATATGCTCAGGAATCTGAACACTTGGTTCCCAGTTGGTGGCACGGTTTGGGGAGGAAGTACGTCACTTAGGGTAGGTTTTGAGAGTTGGTAGCCTTGCTTCATTTCCAGTTCTTTCTCTCTCTGCTTCCTGTGGGTGGGTGGAAACATGATCTTTCAGTTTCCTGCTCCTGTTGCCATGACTTCTTGACATGATGGACCTCTTATTCCTTCAGAACCTTAAGCCAAAATACACTCTTTCATCCATAAGTTTTTTTGTTCATGGTATTTTATCACAGCAACAGAAAATAACACAGTTGTTTGTTTATGCAGGATTCCAGGATTCTTTATTCCATTTGTGTGTGTGTGTCTTTTCGGTTCTGCCTGTCACCACTTCCCACTGATGAGCTTCCTCCATTGTGCATTCCGGAGCTCTTTGATCATTCTTGTCCATGTCTATAGGCTCTTATTTTAGGTACTGCCTACTACACTGCCCTCTGGAGTGGTGGTGTGATTCACACTTTCATATCCATGGGCCTGATTTTTCTAGGGGCAACTTTTCTCTTTCCCTAATCTTTCAGCTTTGAAAGCCACACCAGACTCTATCATCTGCGGCCCCTGCTTTTTGAAGTTCTTTAGCGTTTTCACTCTGGGCTGCTGGACCTCCATCACTCCATCACTCCATCACTCTCTTTGTATCTCTATGCCTGTCACAACTCCTAGTATTCATGGAGGTAAGTTTCTGGTAGCCACTCGGCTCCTCATCCTCCTTTTCTCCAGTGAGCTAGTCTAGAAACCAACTTTATCAATCTGCTATGATCAAATCCTAGATCTTAAATTCCTAATGTTGTGGCATCTCAACCCCAAGTGACTTATAATTTTTAGTTTTAGTTTTTGTTATTACAGAAACTTGAACCTAGGGCCCTGCTCATGCTAGGCAAGTGTTGTACTACTGAGCTACATCCACCCCGAGCCCTTTTTAAACTATTTTATTTTACGATGTGACCTCACTGAGTGCTTAGTTGTTCTCTGTAGCCGAGGTTAACCCTGAGTTTGTAATCCTACCTCAGCTTCTGGAGTAGCTGGAATTTCAGGCCTGTGCCACCAGACCTGACAGAGAAGTACCCTACCTTTTCAGCCTTGTCACTTAACTTTCCAGAGTTCCCTCTCTGGTTCTCAAAATTTAATCATTGACTCCAATGAGACCTGTAGCCCGCATTCCTCACCATCTCCATTGCTCTCTTGCATCATCCCTTAGGTTCCACAAACCATCACTGTAATCACTCCTGTGTAGATAGTACCAACTTACTTGCTCTTGACTCTTTCTTTCATTACCCCCCAAAATCTCTACATGCCCTTTCAGTCCACTTCTGCATGTGGAGAAATAAATGTGACTGAGGAAAACCTGGACATATCTGGTTTTTCTCTGAAGTCAAGACGATTGACCTATGGCCGTTCATGGTCCTCAGGCATTATTGTTCATTTATCCCTCAGAGGATTTTGGAAAACTATATATGTTCTAATATTTTTTAAAGTTTACATGTAATGTTTTCACCATAATTTAAGTAGTACATGATTATTTCTGGTATTAGTATTCCATCTTTGAAAATTACCCAACAGGGGCTAAATGCCTCTGATATGTCCAGTTTCCCATTTAAAATCATGGGCTGCTACTATTCTATAATCATTGAAAATGCTCACTGTGCATATTTCTGAACTCTACTTCTATTTCTTTATCTCAAGGAACTTTATTTTATTTCAATGCATTTTTTTCACTTGATTGCCTTTCATTTATTATCCTATCATATGCATCTGTAACAAAGACAAAAATAAATGGAAACTATTTTTCCTGTGTGTCTCCAGCAATTAAAGCAGTGAATGAATTATCTTATAATTATTTTTATTAGGCAACTGATCATATAGAAAATTGGGTGTATATTATGAAAAATAATGTCTATAGTTTTTTTGTAAGTGCAGGGAATTCAGAGTCAAAAGGAGCCTGATCCAGTTTTGCAATTTAAATGCTAACCAATGAAGCCATTTTGATTTGGACTGCAGCATAGTTTGGTATAGGTTGACTCTATTTTACTACGTGTTTTTGAGGAAAGTTTAACTCCTTGTCTTCATAAAAATGAAGTTCAATATATTTATACAGTAAAAGACATTGCTGCCATGGAGTGCCCTGGCAAGAAAGGCCATATTGGAGGTATAGGCATGTTAATATGCCAAAGTTCTAAGGATGCAAAAAATTACAACTAAACAAGGGGAATGTGGAGCAATAACATCAAACAAGTCTAAATGTTTAAATTGATTTCTGCCTCATGGAGTAGGTTACATTAATTAAACTAGGATGTTCAATATTGAGAATCTTTAGTCAAGATTATTATAGATATTTTTAAAAGGTAAGAGGTCCAGAAAAATGATCTGATGGTTAGTTACTGTGATTTATAAGGTAAAATTAGTAGGACTTAAATTTATTTGGTCTTTCAAAGTAAAAACAAAGAGATAGCATGACTTTATAATCATCACATGCACAATGCTTAAGTTTATTACTATGTAGTTTTGGCATATATAATGCTGTGGCTCATTTGACAGTTTATCATGGCTTTTGCTAAAGAAAACAAAAAAGAAAGAATGACATAAAGGGCTCAAAACTGCAACATCAACATGGATTTGCACATTTTGAAAATCATTTAATAATTAGAAATTTTAATGGTGTCTTTTCTATCCTAGGGCTTTTCAAGTATTTTTCTAAATGAAATTGGTAGTTTTTGAGTTAAAGATTCGAAGATCAAATGACTTTAGGAAATACCGGGTTAAAAAAATGAAACTGATTTCTTTATTGCAAGATTTCACAGGCTATTTAATATAAGTGAATGCATATAAGAAAATACTTTCAGGTTGGAGACATGGCTCAGTGAGCAAACATTCTAAGGAATGTCTTGATACAAAACAAGAAATAATTGAATAAGACTTTAGATATTTTTGTTATTTCTGTTATTGACTGGTCATTGAATGCTAGGTAAGATCAAGACACATTTCTAGTCAAAAGCACAAATTTTGATGACACTCTAATAAGGGGATTAATTATTCATTATGAAAACTGGTCTGAGGGCTGGAGAGATGGCTCAACTGTTAAGATCACTGGTTGCTCTTGCAGGGGATCCTGGTTTGATTCCCAGCACTACATGGCAGCTAACAACTATCTGTAACTCCAGTTCCAGGTCATCTGATGCTCTCTTCTGACCTCCACAGGCATTGCATGACTCAGGTGCACTTACATACATGCAGGCAGTACACTCATACACATAAAAAAAAAACCTATTAAATAAAACTGATCTAGGCAATTCTTTCTCGAGGAACCTGTAGCCACAAATAGGTATGTCTTACTTTCTGTTCTTTGAGAAACCCACACCCATGTTTTGCAGTGTCTTGCTGTCTTCTGAGGGTCTTCTTTCTCTTAGCTATTATGACTATTAAGCCTGTATAAAATTGTCTTTTTAAAACTCCAACTCACGTTAATAAAAAAATAAATAAGAGCCAGGTCTCTATGGTAAGTTCCAGGGCTACAGGGAGACCCTGTCTTAAAAAGACCAAAGAAAAAATTAAAATAAAATGAAGGGAAGGTAAATAAAACAAAAACTGGTCCTTTTAAAATAATAGCCAAACAAAGAACTGTTAAAAAAAAAAACTATAGAAAGCACGCTCCAGTCATGTGTATTTGGTGTAGAGAATAAGAGATTGCAGAGTGCATGGACTCCTATATTAAACGTCACCCACTCATGAATCAGGGACCATTTCAGAAAGAAGGGATGGAGAGACTGTAAGATCCAGGGTTGGTACTTGAACATAGGGAAACAGAGGCTTTCATACCTCTCAAAACTTGTTTATATGAACTCGCAGCAATGGTGACAGCATGGACAAGACCCATGTTGACTCAATCAGACAAAAACCCAGCATAGAACTGGGGAAATGGGCAACAGGCCCCAACTTTAGCTGAGGAAATATCGGCACCTGATTACTGCTGGGTGAGAGAGAGTTAATCTTTAGATAGGCTGACCAGACTCCAGTGAACGAACTTGCATCAAAGGACATCTGGATACAAATGCTTGACCAGATAAGGCTTAACATATAAGACAGAATGCATGAAATTCAATGGGGGGGGTGGATTATGGAGGGTGTGAATGTGGGAGGGGGGCCTAATTTGATTAAGATCTATTATATGAAATGCACAGAAACTCAATAAAATATACATAATAAACAAATAAAATAGGCCAGGCTATTTTGAAAATCCAAAATCTATTAAAAATCCATTATATAAGTAAATGAAAATTAGATATTTTAATTCTAAATAATTATCTAGAACCTTTATCTGAACTTTAGTATAATACACTCATTTAGCTCAAGAAAATTACCCTAAAATACTTGAATTTTAGACAGAAAAACATATTTTTATTGGTATTAAGTGCATTTTGTGGGCACCTGGAACATTTATACATTGTGGAAAGCCTGAAGAGACCAAGTGACAAAAAGCTCACAGCCTCTTGCTGTAAAGCTAAAACACATGTTCTGTTTGCACCAGTTTATTTTTTTAATAGTTACACCCAGCTGTAGCAATTTAAAGTGGGCCTGGGAAATACCTAGCTAATGTTTTTCCTATGTACTAGGGCATTTTCCTTAAAAAAATGAGCTAATTCAAAGCTTTTGTGTTCTTTCTTCAAAAGTTGTCCATGGGTTTCCTCATGGGTTCCATGAGGATCATCATATCAAGATACCTAAGTGGCAATCATGAAGATGCTGCTGGTTGCTTACTGTGTTGAAAGGTAAATTGAGGTGCAATGAAATTTTAAATGGTTTACTAGAGCAAATGGCAATTTGCAAGTGAGGCACTCCAAATCAGAAATGATTCAAAGCTATGCAAAGAAGGCTTTTATTAATAGGATGAACATAGAAGCAAAGCAAGAAAATATTTGATTGGCTGCAGTTACATAATTGCCTTATGTAATCTTTCCTGTAGGAAAGTAATCAGGTGTCTACATTAGATGGTTACTTCAAAGTGGTTGAACTTAAGATTAATTTCCATCTAATATGAAAATTTATACAAATAGTCCAAGTTCAATTTAACTTAGTTCCACAGTGTCAGAAAGTTTAAGGATATTTTCTAGATTAACTGGTTTTATTTGCTCAGGAATTTCTCAGGCCTGGTCACCATTTTAATTTAACAATTTTATAAATTTTTTCAAATATTAAGTTTTCAGAATACTTCATACCTATCAAAATGATTTTCCAATGGCAGTGTAGGAGTTAAATTTCTAAAATTCTATGTATTAGTTACTTTTTGTTGCCTTGATAAAACACCATGACCAAAAATAACTTATAGAAGAAAGATTTTACTTTGGCTTATGGATCCGGAGGAAGAGCCCATAATGTTGAAGAGTCATGGCTCCAGGAAGCTAAGAGAACACATCTTCAATGGCACATATGAGTCAGCAGTAACTGGAAGTAGGGCTAGGCTATGAACTTGCAAAGCTCACCTCCAGTGATGTACTTCCTCTAGCAAGGCTCAGTCTCCTAAAGATTCCATTAGCTCCCCAAACAAAGCCACCAGCAGGGGACTAAGTGTTCAAATACATGAAGCCTATGGGAACCACTTCTCATTTAAACTGCCACATTATAGTGCTGGTTTGTTCTGATCATTTACTTCTCAACTCAGTCTACAAAGAATTTTCAACATAAAATACACTTGTGCATAAAATATTTTCAAGAAATCATTCTACATTAATTTATAGCATAAATAATCTAAACAAGTAAATATTATTGTTTAGGAGTAGCTGATGTTCAAACATGTATTCATTATTCTTGGAAAAGTATAAAAAGCCAGACATATTTTCAGGCCATTGGTTTCTATTCACCCTGTGATCACAGATGGTATTTCCAAGACAGTGACATCATCATGTGACAACTGGGAAGGCACAGCCCTAACCCTGTATAGAAGGGCCAACACTGTTGAATAAGCTTAGCATTAACAGACACAGACAATTTGTGAATTTCAAGTTTCATCTGTAAACACAAATAGTCCAGACAAGGATGCCTCATTAAAAAAGAATGATGT
This sequence comes from Nannospalax galili, assembly GCF_000622305.1. Classification (NCBI taxonomy): domain Eukaryota; kingdom Metazoa; phylum Chordata; class Mammalia; order Rodentia; family Spalacidae; genus Nannospalax; species Nannospalax galili. The sequence continues at coordinate 3,163,143 of NW_008347189.1, forward strand.
TTTTGTGAAATCCATAGCAGGTTAATTTTAGAGCATTTCCCTATGCCACAAAGCAAAAATAATGTGGTAAAAAGCAATCACCAGCAAAATCCTTTTAAATGCATAGAAATTGTATAATATTTCTAACAAAGTAGAAATATTAGTGAAATATTTATTTCTTAATTTAAAAGACTTGAAAATGACTACCAGGTTTATATCAAAATCACCTAATGATGTATTTATAAATGCAGTTGATAGAGTTAATTACTCTGTTTTACTGATTTTTCAAAGCATATGTGATGTGATTTTGTAATGTGAATTTTCTTGAGAGAAATTGAATTACTTATTGCAGTAGACACTAAATGCTGATAAAATTGTAAAACTAGAAGGGAGTTTAGAGATTTGTCTGGATTAACCTATTTTACAGATTAAGGAAACCATACATGACCCTGAGGGGTGAAAAGTGATTTGTTTAAAAAAAAATCACATGATAATTAGTGACAGAACTAAGGCAAAAATATAGATATCTCTGCTTCTAATCTTGAAAGTAGAATCATGTCTGGATACTGTATGTTTTTTCTTAAGAGTTAATGTACAGTGATAGCAAATCTACTCTCTTATTCTATCTAACACAGTTTTCTTTAGGTGTCTGGTTTATATTTAGGATCTGGTATCTGGCTCATGTTAAGTATCACACACCCACTTAAAAGAGCCCATCCCAGGAAAAGAAGAGGCAGTATTTTTTGCCCTCATATACTGTGAATTTCAAAACCTGGTGATACACATTTTAAGTGATTCCATGACAAAGGGTTACTACCTAAAATTGGTAGCAATAAAATAAATGGAGACGTTAGAAAACCTCGTAAAATGGCTTAAAACTCCGCGGGTGACAACTCTACCTGGGAATATACAATTTAAGGAAAGATTTTTATTATGCTTGAAATTCTTTTACCAGAAGTGTGCACAAGATAAATAAAATACATGTTACATTCTTTATGGCAACAGCGGCACTGGCTCTTTCAGCCTTTTCTCCTTTTTCTGACCTTGAGCAGTATTAGAGGTTGAAAGAAATTTAAGAGTGATATACAATGAATGTTCACTTTTGTCTAAATGCTCTTTCTATCATTTAATATCACCCATAAAGTGTTCTTGGAATGATTAAAATACCATTCAACGTTGTAAATTTCCCAAGAAATCTATAAATCTTCCAAGAAAAGAAAGTTTTAGAAAATTCAGTTAATGTCTTGGCACTCAGGCTATAGTGACATGCATTTCACGAATAGTTCAATTTATAGTCATAAAGAACAAAGCAATAGAGGACAGTTGACAGAAAAGCATTTTCCCTGGGCTGAAGTTAGCACTACTGCATTTTTTTTCCAGTGGTGCTGCGTTAGCTAGCATTTTATTAGCTACCTAATTAATCCATGTCCTCACAACAATTCTATAAAGTATTATTGACCTCATTTCTTAACTGAGCAAGGCAAGATTGTAAGTCTTTTAAAAAATGCTCATCATCATTAACTGATGATGGTAAATTAATAAACTTTTCCTGCTACATATTGTTACATCAGCTACTCTGTAACTGTGATGGTCCAGTACAAAAATAATTGAAGAGGTCATATGTTAGAACATTTTTTTTTTTACTAGAAACATGTATTCACTTTCAGTGAATATTCCAAGTCAGTCACATTACTGTGTTCATCAATGAATTTTATAAATTAAGAATAGGCTGCTTATCTGTATAAATGAAGTAAAAGCAGAACCCCCACTGTAAGCTTCTTTACAAGGTTTGTTGCTGCCATTTCTCTGAAAAATTTATGAAACATTTTATTTTTGACTTTTCTCCATGAATGGAATTTGGCTAAGGAAAAAAAACTGTAAATTTCAGCTTCAATCAGGGTAGTCACTGTGTAAACATTGCTGTTCGTTCTCACTGCAAATATCTTTATGTTTCTATGATAGAAGAGAAGAAGCATTTTCCAATATGTAGTATGAGAACTGCATTTCAGGATAGAAATACCCAAAGTGATGGGAGGACCTTTGTATGAAAACTCCCAATTAAAGTATATAAAAGGATTGGAAACATTACCAAAACGCATTTGCAATCCTTATAAAATATTTGACTGGATCATTAATATCAATGAATGGTCAAACTACTATAAGTTTGATAAGGAAGTTCATAATGGAAAGTATAGACTGACATCACCTATGCTTAGCATCACTAAATGGAGACAGTTATTTCCTGATACAATGCTGTGTGTATTTCCACCTGTGAAGTATTCTTTCTGAGAAGTTAAACTTGAGTTTGAAAGGGGCTTTTTCTCTAGTTATACGTTTCATGATATATAGGAGTTCAAAGAAAACCAAAGAACTATGAAGGATATTCTCAGAAAACCAACACAATTTCTTCAAGACAACTGTATGGCTAGGAGGGGTGGATGGAAATGAGATTTTTATTGATTAAAAGAGAATGGAGTTTATGATGCAAACTTCAGTACACCAACTATGAAAAGATTCCTTTTGCTGGGCAGGAGTGTGTGGAAAGCAGGGTGCATGCAGGTTAGCAGAGCAGGTGAGAGGCGCAAGGACAGAGGTTTTGTCATATTTGCTACCAGTAAATTGGTACAATATTAAATGATTGCAACATATTTTTGTTAATGATTTTTGGTAATTCTAATTATGCAATCAAGTATTTTTGTGATATCTCTAGAAATATTTCAGAAAATGACAATATTTAAAGAATTTTTTTAAGGGAGAAAAAGGAAATGAAAAGGAATAGATGATACAAATCTGCTGAAATGACCAAAATTTATAGTTTTTAGACTAATACATATCAATCCATCACCTCAAGAAAGAAATACAGCCCTCGCCCTTTTGCCTGCTATCACTGTATAGCCTAGGCTGACCCTGAATTCATAATCCTCTTGCTTCATAGATGGGATTATAGGAATACCTGTGCCTTGCTTTTTAAGTCCGTTCCTCATAATGCCTTTTTACTTCTGCTACAGTGCTTTGGATAATACAATTTTTGTGATGAAGTATTATAGCCCTTATGCCATTTGAACCTTATGGTTTGGACCTGAACTATCTATCCCAGATACATGTTTTGCTTGCAGGCTTGCTTCTCACCAGGTGGTGCTATTCTGGAAGCTTTGGAACCTTGTAGGAGGTGTGGTTTAGCTGGAGGAAGTAGGTCACTGGAGGTATATCAATCTCATTATTCTCCACACTTCCTGCAACATGTTTCTGATAATATGAGCTGTTCTGTCACTCCTTCCTTATCATAATGGATGGAGCCTTCTGAAGCTGTAAGCCAAAATAAAATTTCCTCCCTTGTTTCTGTTAGGTATTCTTTCACAGCTACATAATAAGTATCTAAGGGCACAAACCTATTGACTGTATTGTAATGTAGGCGGATTAGTGACCACTGAGTTTTATTTTCTGTACTGAAAACAATATTTTGGTATTTGGCATGTGTAAACCATAAGTGGGAATGGAGACATTTTGTGAATTTCCCTCTCAAAAAGAGCACTAAGTGCCTCTCAACAGTTGTTTATATAGTTGAGATCTAGTACCACTGACCTCCACATCCATACCTGTCTACTGGCCAAATTGTCCCTGTATTGTTAGAAAATACTCCTGAGATATAAATTCTGAGGAAACACGATTTCTCCCTCAGCCTGTGCTCACCAGAGTAGCTAGAAGAAAGTCCTCATCTAGGCTTGACTGTTGAGAGAAGATGTCATAGCTCTGATGCTGAGTTTAAGGATTTTAGAATTTGTAGGTTAATCTGGATTCAGTTTCCAAAAACAGAAGTTCTAGCCCAAATATTCTTCTCTTGGAGAAGAAACTGATTAGATTGATCTTTAAAATTAGTGTAACGGAATGTGTATCTTCTCTTACCCTGGCAGGGTTCTAATGCATCTCTGCAGCTCTGGTCTTAGTTGCTTTATCTTTGGTGATGAGAGCCAACAGCAAGTTTGGAAAAGTCTTGGCTGCCAAGAGATATGTATCTAGATATGTATCTAACAGCCTAGTTAGCTGTAAATATTTTCTCCAACTCATGTTCTATGGTCTCTTTATGGGACAACATTGATCCATTAGCCCATTAAGAAAACATTTGCATTTAGTCCATTGGCTTGCCTTTGCTGGGGCCCTCATTAGTTGGGTTTAAGTATTTGCACAAGTTCCCGGTGGTGTAATGTAAGATGTCAGGCATGCACAGAGGCAGGGCCCAGTGTGGGAGGAGGCCTTATTCTGGGACCTGGCCAGTTTCCTTGGGTGGTGTGCCTGGGTTCACAACTTCTCCTACTCCTGGAAGCCAAGTTAAATTATTTGAAATTGAGCCCTGTATGTTATATTTAAGAATAACTTAACAATTCAATAAAAGTTCTTAAAACATATTCAATCCCTTCTTTAACCTTTCAGAGCTTGTCATAAAATAACTTAGCTCCCTATAATAAGAATTTCTATTGGAGAATTTAGTATACTTCATTTCTAAGGAGAACTATGTCAAGCCTTTGAGATTGTTTTTCTCAATTTGAGAGAAAATGTGAAAATGGAGACTTTCTTACTTCTCAAGGATTGTTTTTAATTTATATTATGGCATTTGTTATATTTTATTCAAATATGAATGTTACTACTAGTTTGACTTTTAGGCCAGGCTAATGAGTTTCTTTCAAGTTATTTTGCAGATATTTTTGTGTGAGTCTCAATGGGAGACAGTAGGGAGGAAAAAATAGAGATGAGTTCTCACCTATACTATTCTCAAACACTTTTTCTTTTGTGTGTCAAGAAGCCAGTTCATCAGGGACCCCAAGGTAGAAACTCAGGGCAGGAACCTGGAAGCAGGAGCTGGAGTACAGGCCACGGAGATATGCTCTTACTGGCTTGCTCCCCTGGCTCCTGCTCAGCCTGCTTTCTTATGCAACACAGGCCCACCTGCCCAGGGATGGCACCACCACAGTGGGCTGGGCCCTCCCATATTGCTCAGCAATCAAGAAGTTGCCCTGTGGACATGGCCACAGGTCAGTCCAATGAAGGCAGTTTCCCAATTGGGGCTCCCTCAACCCAGGTGCATCAAGTTGACACTAAAGCTATCCAGCACAATGGTTGTTGCAGTGTAGAACTCACAGCAGGTGTGATTACCTACACAAGATCTGCACAAGAGTGGGCAGATTGACAGATTGATACCTTGTCATGGAAAGGAATCTCATGGGGCCCTAACATTCCAAGAGGCTCTATATACAGTTAACAGTTAACAGGAGAGAGAGAGAGAGAGAGAGAGAGAGAGAGAGAGAGAGAGAGTCTCCTTCAGTGTTATAGTTGACCATGCTCTATTAAACAAATCTAATGAAACTCACTGGGTTTCTCTCTCTTCTCTCTGCCTCTCTGTCTTTCTCTCTCTCGCACACATATACACATGTGCACACACACACACTCAGAGAGAGAGAGAGAGAGAGAGAGAGAGATACTAGGTACTCTGTTGGGAAGAGAAAGGGGTAGTAGGAGGACAAGGAAGGGTAAAGGGGAGTGGATATGATTGAAATATATCATATACACATATGAAAATGGAATGAAACCTATTATTAGATATAATTAATATATGCTGATAAAACATTACAAAGCCCTTATGTTGACAGAAAATGGATTGCCAGTAAAGAGGCACAGATTTACAATTGATCCACCTCTCACATTATTCTGTTAACAACTCTTCCACAGGAATATGTGGTAGCAGTGAAATTTCAGTGATTCTGTACCTTGACTCTTCTGAAATCCTGATGGCAAATTTTGTAACATACAGTATGTCCAAACTCATGCATCCCAATGTAAAATATGATCATAAATAATTTTGACAGTAAATGTTAATTAAAAACTTTGGGGGAAAATACTAATATAACTTTATCATATATGAAATATAAAATATCACTTTAAAGTCAGTGAGGTAGCTCAGTGGATGAAAGTGCTTACCTCACAAACATGACAACATGAATTCAGTCTCCAGAACCCATAGGGAAGGAGAGAACAGAATCCTGATCATTATCCTCTGACTTCTGCATACTCACCATGGCATGCATTGTCCTGTACATACACACACATACACCCACACATACACACACACACACACACACACACCATTCATCATAATAAAATAAAAATGAACAAATAATAACTTAGATCCAAAATCTGCCATTGCTTATTGGAATGTGAGTTTCTAAAGAACTCTCTGCAAGTTGCAAGTTTTAAAATGCATCAGTAGTAAACTGAATAACACTGAAGTAAACACCTTAGAATGGTGTAAGAGAATGAGTATAGATGAGTCCTGGGAAATTTTGGAAATAAAAATCCCAATCAATGGTACTGGAATATTGTCACGCCCCTAGTAAACCTGGACTTTGATTGCAATCAAGAAAATTTCAAGCATAATTTCATCAGTGTTTACAGTGTAACTTACCTCTATGTCAGGGAAAGAACAAAACAACAAACTAAAAGGCATGTTAACTGTTTTTATTCAATGCAATGTATTCTCTAAAGGAAAACTGAAAAGAAAGGAGACATTCAGCATGGAATTGAGTTGCATGGGGAGCCTGTGTGTCTCCAATTTGGTCCATAGGAGTGCATCCTATGCTATCTCCTCTGTCTGCTGGTCTCAGAGCTTCTAGACAAATATCTTTAGTCTGGATTATCTGCATAGTTACCATTATTATTATTTATATTGAACAGAAAGAAACAGCTGGAGCCATGGTAGTTGTGTTCTTCTGGAACAATCTTCTACTTTTTCTTTGTCTTTAAGAACATGATTACTAGGTCTTGCTAGGTGGACAATGAAGACTGTAATTCTCCAACAAGATGTCATCTAAGGGTACTTTATTGTTTAAAAAGCCCAATTTTACACTGAATACTTTTTGAATTGGAAGCTGTCATTCAAATGGCTACTATTCCTTGCTCATTGCTTGATTTTGGTTAGCCCTGAAGATGATAATTTTCTCCAATTTGCCAACAATAAAAGGAAGAAAGTAGTGAACATATTAACAGTGTACCTTATAGGAAAGACCACATGCTTTATAAAATAACCATTTTAATGATTAAAACTTTGTTTTAATATTCTAAGGATAATTTTATAACTCAAGAATCAACAATATATTGAATCCTAGGTTGTCTATAAACTAAAAATACTCATGAAAATAGAAGCAATAAATCAAGGATAATGTTATGAGAATTACTGCAACCAGAACAGGACCTGGGTACTGAGTGGAGTACTTTATTTGTTCCCACATGGACTCAGGGTTGCAATCTCCAAAGCCTGAGTTTCAAACCACAGTTAACTCAGAACATCTATAGGAAGTTCAGTGTAATTTCTCACCTTTTCTGCCACTGCAGAGTGTAAATTCCTGTCTACATGATTTAAAGGCCATGCATGGGGTTTCTAGCCTATGTGACCAGGGGCTATGTACTGGGGTAACTAGTCTACACAACAGTACAGCATGAGTGGGAACTTCCAGAGGTCAGCATGTTTACAGAAGCAGAATGGCAAGTTAGGTTAGGCAGGTCTTTCATGAACAGCTGCTTTCAAGATAAGGCTTATGGTTTCACATCTCATTTAGTTTAAACTTACTGTCTCATTTCCCCCCTTTGATGTTCTTTTAACTCTCTAAGGTTCATCGTTTTCTTCTATGTTTTTCATATTAAGCCATTGTTAACTCTGGGGGAACTTCTGGAACTTTATGACCTTTAGGCAGGAGGAGACAAATTGGGTCATCATGTTAAAGGTGCAGAGACCAAACAGGAATGCCATAAGGAGCACGAGGAGTGAGCTGGTCATTGGAGGACCCAGGATTTCCAACTCCAGATATTGTTCTAAGAGCTCCAAGAATCAGCCAATTCTCTCCTTTCTGTAATTCATTAATTTAGTAATTGGTTCAAATCCCTGAATATTCCTGATTTGTTTACATAAACAGCATTTCTTATTTAAGAAGAAACAGTCCCCCCATTTTGGAAGTCAGAACTAGTCCCCTTCAGTTATGTAGAATTATCATTGCTAAGGAGTCTAATTCATCCTGCCTGTAATGATTTGGCCACTTACTCTGTGTCATCTGCCAAACTGAATAGGTGGCTATAAAAGGTGAGTGATGAGGGAATTCCTCCTATTCCTGTACCCCCCAGCCATTATTCCTAAACCAATTAGTAGAGCTGTGAATTGGATGGCTCTCTTTGATTGGGTATGTACTGTTAGGGATATAGTGAACTGTGTCCATCTTGGGAGTGAGGAAAGCCAAACACCTGTCTGATTAACTGATAGACACAAGTAGGCATCTGTCCCCCACACAAAGACAAGGCCTGAGTGGGGATGGCACCAGACTGTGTTTGGAGGAGGGTGAATGGACTACTGGTCCTCAAGGGTTTAGTCACACTGGCCATTGGCCAGAATCACTTTTGTCCCCTTTTATTTGTAACGCACATAAGAGTTTTTTAGATGGTTCAACTGATGGGTCCTCGGGGGGGATCCCACTGTAATTACATTTACCAGTGGTGCCAGTGTGGATAAATACTGAGGAGCCTCCATGGATAAGCAAAGCCAGCAATCTTTTGCCAACTGGTCATTACTATCATTGAGGAGGTGGCGAGTTGTGTTTACAACTTGATACAGGTGAGGATCTAAATCATGAGATTTATCTGATTTGAATCTAGGTAAGGGCCTATAGTCTAGGTGAGTGCTCCAACAAGCATGGCCTGAAACACTAGGGCAGGTCTGGTCTGCTGGTCTGGCAACCTCCAATAGCATCAAAGTTTTATTTCTTCCCATTCTTTATTTTTATTTTTAATTTTGTCTTTGTTTGGATTTTTAAAAAAATATTTATTTAATAACCATATAATTAGAAGAAGCATTTCATTACAACAG
>NW_008347189.1:3172186-3174874 GCF_000622305.1 Nannospalax galili
AGTTTAAAAAAGATCTCCATTTCATTATTAAAATACAGTTTCATACAGAAAAATTCATTTTTAATACAATTGACACTAAGATGCACATTCATTTCTAATGTCTATATATGTGCTTACTAGTAATCACAGTCGGTTACTTTCTAAGCTCCTTGGCATCTGAGCATGGATATAAAGTCATCAGGTAGATTTTAACGGTAATGTGTTTCACATCTACTTATTATGAAGGAGAAAATTTTTATACTTTGAAGAATTATTATTACTATTATTTTATTTATACACCCACTTTCCCAGTTAGCACCCTCCAATAGCCTTCCTCCCCCCACTAAAACCCTTATACTCTGATATCCCAATACTGTCTGCTGTGCTGTCAGCACCTCCAGCCATTCCCCACTACTTGCCCTTCTGGTGAATCTAGTCAGCCTATCTAGAGGTCTTTGTTTCAGGAGGATCAGCTGTTCCTCATCTAGCATTAATCAGTTGTCAATATTCCTTTAGATAAGAACTCATCCTAGCAAAAGAAGGTATCTCCTCCTATCTGGCATTGTTGCTTGTTATGTAGCCTTTAGCTATACATATGGACTCTTATGAAGTTATGTTGGCCCATTTAATCTTTGGTTATACTTTCCTTTTGGGTGTTTAAGGCCATACAGTTGGGCCACATAACCTGATTTATTTTTACTCTGAAGGTCATTTGAGGATCTGTTCCTCAGGGGTCACATGGGATTAGGGGGAGCCCCTGGTTCCTTTCTTTTACCAGTTCTGCCTATATGAAGATAAGTCAAAGGTCCTACTCAACCATGCTTGGCTTCGCTTGGAAGCATGGAGGAAATGATTCCTCCGTGTTGAACCTCCTCTTCATAGACTGGACACTGGTCCTTCTGGTGGGATCTCCTCAGCCTCCTTGATCAAGAGGACAGGTGACCCACGACCATTATAGACATTTTGAGAGATGCTCATAGTCCCCTGGAATTAGTGGACCTAGGAGGGCAAGGAGCAAAAACTGTCCTTTATGTCCCTCTGACCAAATTATTATAGGCTTCAAAGTATATCTGTTAAACACCCAAGAAGGTTAGTTCCACCAGTCTAGTATTTTTAATTACTGTGTGTCATGTAGATGAATCTTGGGTGAAGACCACTTGTTCTCAGATAAACCTTACCTAGACATATATTTCTTAATCTGCCATGTATAATTTGTCAGTAGAGTATAGGAGTACTGTGGTTCCTCCAGGCTTTCAAAACAAGCTAGGTATTGTCTCTCACATTGTCTCACCCCTCCATCATGGTTTTCCCACTTAAGGTGCCCCCATTTTCCCCTTCTCCCTTGTTAATACCCTTCTGCTATGGTCCTACCTCTCTTGAGCTCCTTCTTTCCCTCTATTCCCTAGGTTCCTTGTATACCCTCCTCTCCCCCCTCCCTAAAACTAACCTAATTTTTATCCATGTCTCCCTTATTAAGGCCTGTTTCCTACTGCTCTTCTCTTTCAGGTTCTTTCTTTACCTTTACCTCCCTGTTTCCTTTCCATTATCCTGGTTCCTGTAGTTATGTCTGGTTGCATACTTATTTATCAGAGTCTGGTATAGGATTCACATATGAGGGAAAACATATGTTGATTTTTTTTCTGAGTCTGTGTAACTTCACTTAGTATAACAGTTTCTAGTTCCATCCATTTACCTGCAAATTTCATGATTTCATCTTTCTTTACTGCTGAGTAAAACTCCATCATATATATGAACCACATTTTCATTATCCTCTCGTCAACTGAGGGAAATTTAGGTTGCTTCCATCTCTTAGCTATTGTGAAAAGAGCAGCAACAAACATGGATGTACAAGTGTCTCTGCAATAAGACGAGTTCTTTGGGTATATGCCAAGGAGTGGTATAACTGGGTCAAATGGTAGGTTCATTTGTAGTTTTTTAAGAGTTCTCCATACTGCTTTCCATAGGGGTTGAACCACTTTGCAGCCCCACTGGCAGTGGATGAGTGTTCCCCTTTCCCCACATCCTCTCCTACATTTGGTGTCATTTGTTTTCTTCATCTTAGCCAGTCTGATTGGGGAAAGGTGAAATCTTAAAGTCGTTTTTAATTTGCATTTCCCTAATTATTGGTGATGTTGAACATCTTTTAAGATGTTTCATAGCCATCTTTACTTCTTCTTTTGAGAACTCTCTGTTCGACTCCTTAGCCCATCTTTTAATTGGGCTGCTTTTTGTCTTGGTTCTATGTTTTTTGAGTTCGTTATATATTCTGGTTATTAAACCTCTGTCAGATGTGTTGCTGGTGAAGATTTTCTCCCATTCTGTGGGTTTTCTGTTTGCTTCCTTGGTTGCCTCCTTTGTTGTACAGAACTGTTTTAGTTTAATGAGTTCCCATTTGTTAATTCTTGCCCTTGTTTCCTGAGCAATTGATGTCTGATTTAGAAAATCCATTCCTATGCTTATATCTTGTTGGTTTTCCCCAATGTTTTCTTCTAATAGTTTTAGAGTTTCAGGCTTTACATTGAGGTCTTTGAGCCATTTAGAATTGACTTTTTGCACAATGAATGATAGGGGTTTAGTTTCATTCTTCTACAAGTGGAGATCCAGTTTTGCCAGCACCATTTGCTGAACATGCAGTGAATGTTCTTGACCCCTTTGTCAAATATCAAGTGGCCAAAATTGTATGTACTCATATTTGGGCCTTCAATTTTG
>NW_008347189.1:3175025-3176116 GCF_000622305.1 Nannospalax galili
TGTGTTTCCATATGAATCTTAGGATAGTTTTTTCCAGTTCTGTGAAAAATGTAATGGGGATTTTGATTGGCATTGCATTGTATCTATATATGACTTTTGGTAGGATGGTCATTTTCACAATATTAATTTTTCCAATGCATGAGCATGGGAGGTCTTTACATCTTCTGATTTCTTCCTCAATTTCTTTCTTCAAAGATTTAAAATTTTCATTGTAAAGCCCTTTATTGTCTTCGGTCAGGTATACTCCGAGATATTTTATTTTATTTTTTGCAGCTATTGTGAATGGGAATGTTTCCATGTGCTCTTTCTCTGATTGCTTGTTATTGGTATATAGAAAGGCTATAGACTAGGTTAATTTTGCAACCTGTCACTTTACTGAACTTGTTAATAATTTCTAGGAGTTTTTGAGTGGATTTTTTGGTGTCCCTTAGACATAATATCATATCATCTGCAAAAAGGGATAATTTGATCTCTTCTTTTCCAATTATTACTCCTTTAATTTCCTTCACTTGTCTTATTGCTCTTGCACGAGTTTCAAGTAGTATGTTAAAAGGAAGTAGTGATAGTGGACAGCCTTGTCTGGTTCCTGAATTCAATGGGAATGCTTCCTGTTTTTCTCCATTTAGAATGATGTTGGCTGTGGGTTTGTTATATATGGCTTTAATTATGTTGAGGTATGTTGCCCCCAGTCCAATTCCCTCTAGGACTTTGAACATAAATGTGTGTTGAATTTTATCAAAGGCCTTCTCTGAATTTATTGAGATGACCATGTGGTTCTTGTCTTTGAGCCCATTTTTATGATTTACGACTTTTATTGACTTATGTATATTGAACCATCCCTGCGTCTCTGGGATAAATCTGACTTGATCATGGTGGATGATCTTTTTGATGTGTGTCTCTATGTGGTTTGCAAGTATCTTTTTGAGAATTTTTGCATTTATGTTCATTAAACATATGGGTCTATAGTTTTCTTTTTTGGTTGTATCTTTACCTGGCTTTGTTATTAGAGTGATGTTGGCTTCATAGAAGGAATTTGGAAGTTCTCGATCCTTTTCTATCTTTTTGAGTAAATTGTGTAGTATTGGATGTAG
>NW_008347189.1:3176594-3192620 GCF_000622305.1 Nannospalax galili
ATGTCCCAGCACCTTTTTTCATGTTGTATTGTCTTTTTCATTTAATTCCAGGAATACTTTTATTTCTTTCTTAATTTCTCTTTTGATCCATTCATCATTCAGGAGTGTGTTGTTTAATCTCCATGTTTTCATGTGGTGATTAGGGCTTCTTCGGGTGTTGATTGTAAGCTTTATCGCATTTTGGGCTGTTAGAATGCATGGAATTATTTAAATCTTTTTGTATTTGTTGGTTTATTTTGTGACCCAGTATATGGTCAGGTTTGGAGAAGGTTCCATGGGGTGCTGAGTAGAAAGTATTTCCTTTGGTGTTTGGGTAGAATAGTCAAGCGATGTCTTTTAAGTCCATTTGATATATGGTATTGTTTAATTCTAATGTCTCTCTGTTGACCCTCTGCCCTGTTGACCTATCTAATGGAGACAGTGGGGCGTTGAAGTTGCCCACTATTAATGAGTTGGGGTTAATCTGGGTCTTAAAGTCCTGTAGTATTGTTTTTATAAAGTTGGGTGCACCAGAGTTTTGTGAATATATGTTCATGATTGTAATACCTTCTTGATTCATTGTTACTTTGATCGAAATGAAGTGGCCCTCTTTGTCTCTTCTGATTAGTTTTAGTTTAAAGTCTATTTTGTCAGATATTAGATATTAGAAGCCTGCTTTTTTCTTTGTGCCATTTTCTTGGTATATTTTTTTCCATCCTTTCATTTTGAGATAGTGTCTGTCCTTGAAAGTGAGATAAGTTTCTTGCAGAGAACAAAAAGATGGGTTTTGTTTCTTAATCCATTCACATAGTCTGTGTCTTTTGACTGGGGAGTTCAGTCCATTGATATTTAAAGTTACTAACAAAAGATGTGTATTGATTCCTGTCATTTTTATTTCTGTTTACATTCTTGATATAGCTGTACTCTCCCCAGTTATACCTTCGTTAAGTTTCTTTCCGTGAATTCTTTCCACAATCCCTTCGGTATAGTTATTCCTTTCTTCAGCTCTTTGTATTGCTTCCAGAACTCTCTGAAGGGCTGGTTTTGTGGACAGGAATTCCTTCAGCCTATTTATGTCATGGAAGATTTTTCTTTTTCCTTCGACTGTAATAGATATTTTGGCTTGTTATAGTAATCTCAGTTGGCATCTGTTGTCATTTAAACCTGGGAATACTTTGGTCCAGGATCTTCTGGCCTTCATAGTTCACACTGAAAAGTCAGCTGTAATCCTGATGGGTTTTCCTTTATATGTGACTTGCTTTTTCTCTTTTGCAGCTTTCAGAATTGTGTCTTTGTTTTGTACATTTAGTGTTTTACTATGATGTGCCATGTACAGTTTCTCTTCTGGTCCTGTCTGTTTGGTGTTCTATATGCTTCTTGTATTTGTATGGGCATGTCTTTCTTTAAGTTTGGGAAATTTTCTTCCACGATTCTGTTGAAGATCTGTTCCATGCCATTATCTTGGAATTCTTCTCCTTCCTGTATGCCTATGATTCTTAAATTTGTTTTTTTTATGGTGTCACACAATTCCTGCGTATTCCATTCTTATGATTTCTTAAATTTTTCATAATCTTTGTTTGAGTGGTCTAGTTCGTCCACTTTGTCTTCCAGTCTTGATACTCTGTTTTCCATTTCATTCATCCTATTGGTAAGGCTTTCTCCTGTCATTTCTAATTGGCTTACTGAGTGTTTCTCTTCCTTCTTCATTTCAGCCTGAGTGTTCTTCAATATTTCTAACTCCTTTCTGAATTCACTCAGAAGTTTATCCTTATCTTCCTTCAGTTCTTGGATTTCTTTTTTTGTGTGTGTTGTTTAAGTTCACTGAATTCTTTTATCATATTTATAATTGTTCTTTTGAGTTCCATGTCCTGCATTATGTCTAGGGGGTTCTCCTTTTACTCCTCTAAAGGACTATTGGTATTTGGTGGGGATATGTTATTTTGGTTTTTCATGTTATTATTTTTTCTCTGTGATTTTGACATGCAAATTTCTTTTGTAGTTTCTGATTCTTGTGTGAGACTCAGGCCTTCAAGTTTAGGTATGCTAATAGCTGGTTTGTCTAAGCATCCGGTTCGGTTCTCTCTTTGATTTTATTTTGATGTGGCTGGATTGCTTTTGTCTTCCGGAGTTCCCACAGAGGCTCAATTCAGGTGAGAATCAGATGTTTTCAGGCTTTCTCCTAATGTCTGAATCACTGCAGGAATGATTTTGGCCTCAGGGATTTGGGGGTTGGACTGGCCTAGGAACCTGGCTCAGGAAAGATGCTGGTCTAGGGCAGCTGGTGGCCGTGCCACCAAGAGATGCAAAGCAGATGGGGCAGGAAGAGGCCCCAAGGCCTCCTGGGGACTGCACTGAGGAGCTGGGTTAGTCTGGATGCAAAGGATCAAGAAGAAGAAAGGTCAGCCCCAGAGTCCCAGAAAGAGGCTGGTGGGTGGTGCAGGCCCAGGGAAGCAGAGAGAGTTGAGGGCAGGCCGAGGCCCAGAAGCAGTGCTCCTGGGGCTAGAGAAGGCACTAAGTTGGTCTGGATGAAAAGGATCAGGGAGCAGTATTGGTTCCCCAGGTGCCTGGGGCCCCAAGACAAGGAATGGGGCAGAGCCCAAACTCAGAGGAGAGAATGGCAGCAGAAATGGGAGGGTGAATCAATTTTGCCCTTTTTAGATAGGGTTTCCCTATAGCCCTCCCCCCCCCCATGCTAGGATTAAAGGCCTGCTACACCACACCCAGCATATCTTCCCATTCTTATAACAGGAAATAACCTCATGGTAACATCATCATTTCAGATCTGAGTAAACAGTAGCTGGGGAGAGAGGAGGGAAGGGTAAGAATAGGCTACCTGCTATTCAGAGGAATAGCAGAATACCAGAATAGTAGATAAAACATTCTTGCTGTAGCCCTATTACCTAGGTCTGTCTTTCATGAAGACAATAGGTAGGGTTTGCTTTGAGTTATTTATCAAGTCAGTTGCTCCAAAAAGGGAGGCAGTACTGATGACAAGTTATGGTGGGTAGGTATGTAAGCATTGGCTCAGGGCTTAGTAGGGCACAGGCTATTATAACAAGCATAAGACCTTGCTAAACAGGCCCATTATTCTTACATAGACTATGATGAGGCTAACCCTCTGTGATAGGCTAGATGTACAGAGAATACCAAGAACATTAATATAATTACTCCCAGTGAAACTGGGTGACATCACAATCAGAGCTCCCAAGTACCCCCCATTGAATTATGCAGGCTTCTGCTGTGTGTTGACCAGTTAGCCCCTCATGTCCAACATAGCAGAAAGATCTACTGGTTCTACCTTCAAAATGTTCTTCAGGTTAGCCTCAACTCCACTACTATCCTACATGGTTAACATGTAAATACCCTGACTTCTTCATTTTTTGTTCTTCTATTTCACAAAGTATACTCTTTCATTCATTCTTTGTCTCTCTCTCTCTCAATTCCACCCCTATGATTTAGTAATTTGAACATAATAAATACTTCATAGTTGTGGAATTAATTGTATATGGTAAAAGCCTAGAAAAGGTAAGGTGATTATCGCAGTGGGGAGTATTAATTCCATTATATCTGACTCCAAATCCAACACATCTACCATTATAAACAATATGTATTTATCCCACTGTATATGCTTTAAAAAATAAAAACTCAAGTTTATATGCTAAGTTGTATTATCAGTGTGTTAAAGTGTAACCAGATAGAATACTTTTTTTTTTTGGTCTTTTTGAGACAGGGTGTCCCTATAGCCCCAGCTGTCCTGGAACTCTGCCTCCCAAGTCCTGGGATTCAATGCATGTACCACCACACCTGGCTTGATAGGATACATTTTTACAAATTTGGTGTTTCTCCATGGTAATGAAATCCAGCATTATATTTTATACTACAAAAGTAGTAAGAGGAAGGAGAAGGAAAACTGCTTAATTTGGCTAAAATTCTCATTTCCTTCCTAAAGCATATACTTACATGATTTACCTTCCTAGTGAAAGAGGATCTATAGCTAGAACAAATTTTGTATATTTATTTAAATTAACAACTTATGGAATCATATAAAGAAGCTTTATATACACATCTAGCAGCCAATTCTTGGTCACTGTGAAATTTTTAATGTGGGTTAAAAGTTGATCGCAGTTGCCTATTGTTTTCCTTTAGAGAAAACTCTTCTATTTTCTACTTAAATAATTTTACAATTTAGACCAAAACGTCCTTTTGTCAAAAGTTTGTCAGAGTAGACAGCAGGTGGGTGGTGGGCACACCTGTCATCCTGGTATTTAGGAGCTAGAAGCAAGAGGATCAGGAGTTTAAGGCCAGGTGCTTCTACACAGGGCATTCAAGATCAGCCTTGGCTGTATGAGATTCCATCTCAAGAAACAAAGCAAAACAATGTTTCTCAAAATAAAGCAGTTTTGGTGAGTTTACAGTGAAGGTGGTAGGGAGCCATGTGGAGACATGAGTCCCGGGGTGGGGGTGGGGAGTCATCCTTCAACGACCTTGTTCTACCTCATGGGAAATGACCTCACTCCATTTTCTTATTTGATTTCTACTTGGGAGAGCTCATTTAAAAGTGACTTCCTTATTTTTCACACAAAAAAGCCTGATGTCTTTTGTTAAAATATAACCTATAACTTTAAATCTGTGCAAGTTGTACTTTATTAAGAAAATTAGGCTCTACAGAATTATAGTATTTTAAGTTGCAATAATTCTACTCGTTCAATATATTTTAATATTCTCTTTTGTTGGAATAGCCTGTTATTTTGTTGAAACGGCTGTCAAAGCAATAGTAAATTGATTCTAAAATGGTTTAATATTTGTGGTATTTGGCAGTGTATTCAGTAAGTCTTTAATTACATCTGATAGAAATACAAGTTCCATCTGTCTCACATGTACATCCTACTCAAAGTATGGCCCCAGTGCAAGCCTGTTTCCGATGCTCATAAATAAGATACCAACAAACCCACAATATTGGTACAGAGTGTTCTGGACTAGGTTCTAAAATGTTAACCACAGGAAGTCATTTTATTTCTTTTTTTAAAACATTTTCCCCTTCATCAGCCTCCTACGTGCTCAATGTGGCACTTTAGATTTACTGGGTCCTTAAAGACCTCAAATTACTGGATAACCAAATGGAAGGTGGTTTTTTTACTTAAACAAAATGCAGAGAAGTAGCTGCCAAAATGACAGCTGTCTAAGATTGTGCTATTTTATTAAAAATAGGTATTTTAATAAAGTCCACTGAAGCTTGTAAATTGTGCAGTCATAGCTCATATAGTTAAACGTATTAATGCTCAGGATTTCTGAAAATTTATAAAATAACTTGGTCCCCAAATCTACTTATTTTAAGAAATTCTTTTTTAAGTTTTTAGTTATTTTTATTTGCTTTAGTGGGTACCTGGCACATTTGCAGAGATCAGAAGACAATTTGTGAGAGTCGTTTCTCTTGTACCACGTGGGTCCAAGAAATGAAACTTGGATCATTAGGCTTTGGGGCAGGCACCAGTACATTCTGAACCATCTCACCGGCCCCCAGAATTGAACTGGGCTGGACTTTACCATGAAGGCTTATTCTTCCGCTACCTCACATCCTCTCATCTACTTTTCTGTCATCCACTTGTCTTACTTTTCTTGGTGTATGCCATCTGGTTCCATGGGTACTCTTGTTTTTATGTGTAACCCAGCATTTTTTTTTTTGATCTTGGATTACCTGGAAAATAATCACAAACTGTAGTAGGCATTATAATAAAACTACAAAGGTCCTATTAAAATAAGAAATTTCCTCTTAAAAAGAGAGGAAGAGTCTACTCTTGTTGATTAGAGGTGGTCAGGGCAGGCATTCTGGAGGAGCTGGTAGTCATGGACTTTGAAGCAGCACAGCCATGATGTCATAAAAAGACAGAAACCAAGTGAGATCTTCCATTCTGATTGAAATTGGACATCCTTCTAGCAATGCTAGTATCCAAATAAAATCTTTTAGTCCTAGTTTGTTTTCTACAAAATAAAGTTTAAACCTTTTGGCACAGGACTCACAGTCCTTCATATTCTGACTTCAAGGTAGTTTCATCTGATTTCCAAAACTTCTTTTCTAGTAATTGGTCCTTAAATGTAAGTGCACATTTGAGACTATGGTTTCCTTGCTCTCTTTCTCTGTACTGACCTCCTCCACATGTTTTCCTAGTGAACATCACTTCTCATTCAAGCCTAATAAAATCATTCTTGTGCCTTTGAAGGTTATACAAATCCATTGGGTCTGTATAGAACCTTGTGCATGACATTATTATGTTCTTATCATTCTCACGTTAGCTAGTGTCATGTTGATGCCAAGAATGATGACATCGTGAAGCACTTTCACGTTGATGTGATAAAAGTGATGCCTGATACCCTCAGCATCATTTGTACCCGTGTGATATTTTATGTTGGTCATAGCACCTTCCTCATAGGGTCCTTGTAAGGGTCAGATGTGCATACCATTTGTAACAGTGGCTCACATACATTTTGCAGTCTCTTTCTTAGTTGTTATTGACATTTGGGAAGTTTTATGTGTATGTACCACTTTCTGGCTACAAGTTTTCTGAGGAGCAGAAACTACCTTATTTACCTTTATGCTTGCCAATAAGAACATACAAAAAAATCCTGTGGATTGAGATAAAAGGGAGGCCAAAGCTCTGAAGTTCTAGACTTAGGTAGTTAATGGGATGGCATTTCCCGTTATTTACCATTCTGTTCAACAAGCAATTGATTGTGCACACTCACAATCCAGACATAATGTTAGGAAGGAGAGGTGAATTGTTGAGCAAAGATGCATGGTATATGTCTTTGCAAAGTTTGCATTATGTTGAGTTCATAAATTTCCTGACTGAGTTCAGCAGATACATACATTTATTTATTTTAAGAAGTTTTATTTTACTAAATACAAATAAGTTTATTTGAAACATACTTGAATAAGAGATTCCTTTTTGAATATCCATACGGTAATTAATGGAATCAGTATATACAGAGAATACTAACACTGTAGTTGAGGTAGTGTGTTTATCAGAGGAGAAATGACATTAAGTTTAGGCTAGCTAACTAAAGGCCTGTGACTTAGTGTATCTAAGAATTGCTTCTAATGAAATTTGTAGTACCATGCTCCTTTTATTTTTTTCTTCATGGTTTTGGAGGAAAAGAGTAGCTGGGGAATAATCTTCAACTTCTCTGTGATTTGAATTCATTGACAATACCCTGACAGATGTAAAGAATACATGAAGCTTTTACCAAATTTTAAAGTAGACATTATATTTGTTCACTATTTTGTCTTTGTTTTTGCATCAAAACCTTTTTCTACTAATGTCAGATAATTATTCTTTTTAATATTTTTTCAGGATTTTATTTATTGTTTTTAATTTTATGTGTATGAGTTTATTATTTGCATGTGCATAAATGTGTGTGCAATGCCTACCGAGGTCAGAATAGGGTGTTGAATCCCCTGGAACTGGAGTTATGAACGGTTGTCCATAACTTAACTACTGAGCCATCTCTCCACCCCCCAGATAACTGTTCTTTGCTCTTGTCTCATAGAAACTAATTCAGTTGCTGGACAAGCAAAATAAGAGTGATGAGAAAAGACACTAAAATCAGAATGAGTTATGGTCAGTGATCTAATTGTAGAATTACTTGTTGAGTTCAGGGAGCTTTAGCAAAATACAAATAAAGAAACGTTGGCTGTGCATTGAACCAAGCTTAAGTGATTAATTCAACTCCACAAACCAAATTTTAGCATCAAATTAATTTTTACATGATACAACACTATACTCCTCAATGTTACTTGCATACCATTCTTGACATATATGCAATTCTTTTGGAAAGTGAAATTTTAATGAAGTATTAATCTATCATCAAAATCATGTTGATCTACCTCAAAAAGAGCTGCCATAGCTATAAGTATCTCATTTTCACTGTCTAATCTCATTTCTACTTTGACCATCACATCAGTCTCAGATCTTTTCTGGGTGTTTTTTCTTTTACTTTATTACTCCATAAGCTCTTCATGATGCTTTTGTGATGTGACCATATTATGGCTGAAAAGACCAGACATTAGGAACCTTGGTAGATGGGTTCTTATGATCTAGAAGCTCTACCCATTGAGGATTCACATTGGGTTTCCTTCAGTTAAATATAATAAATTACAACCAATTTCCATGTAAAGAGAGGTGAGATTTAAAATAAGTTATATTCTTATATTGTATGCTATAATTAGTCAGACTCAAAATAACTTTAATTATACTAGCTAGACATATTTTTTTAAGTTGGTCTCAGCTGGTATACAAGAATAATCCATAATTGAAACCTTACAAGCTATGTCATGACTATTATACTCAAAGAAAAAAATAAAATGAATAGAACCCTATATTTAAATTGTACTGAAAAAAGGTGTATTTTTTCTTTAGAGGAAGGGAGTTAGTACATTTTTTTTCCCTACTGATTCACATATCTTCTGAAGTTTGTGACACTTCTGCTTACTGTGTGCTTGTGTGTGTGTTGCGTGCATGAGAGTACATGTGCATACTCTTGCAAGTACATATGGAAGCCGGATCAGGATGTCGAGTGTATTCCTCTATCACTCTCTGCCTTACTGCCTTGAGACAAGGTCACACATTGAACTTAGAAGCATGCCATTTTGGCTAGGCTGGCTAGCTAATGAGCTCTGGATCTGCCTGTCTCTGTTCCCCCAGTGCTGGGTTTACAAATATGCACATTTATGCCCAGATTTTTATCTGAGTACTAGAGATTCAAACTCAGGTAGTCATGTTTGTAAAGCAAGCATTGTTACTCACTGAGCCATCATCCCAGATCCCATTTTACATTTTATAATTTTTATTATTTTCATTTTTTTGATGATGGGGTCAAACCCAAGGCCTTGAACATATTAGCGAGCACATAACCACTGAGTTACACCTCAACTCAATTTATGCCTTTGAAATTTTGGTTTCCAAATATACTGACCAATCTGTAGTGAATTGCATCACAAGATTGTGAAATGACACCAATTATGTATACAATTTTTCTATAGTGTGGCAGCAAGAGATGATTTCTTTCTCTGATTACAAACAATTATATGGAATATCTGGTTCTTGTCTTAATTGCTTTTTTGTTGTTGTTGTTGTTACCATGATAAAATACTCTGGAAAGTGTAGCTTAAGGGAGAAAAGGGTTTGTTTGGCACACAGTTCCAGGTTACAGTCCTTCACTGCAGGGAAGTCACAGCAGCAGGAGTTTGAGGGAGCTGGTCACATTACATCCACAGTAAATAATCAGAGAGTGGGGCTGGAGAGGTGGCTCAGTGATTATGAGCACTGGCTGCTCTTGCAGAGGACCTGGGTTCAGTTCCCAGTACCCAAATGGTGGCCAACAGCCATCTGAAACTTAGGTTCCAGAGGACCTGTTGCCCTCTTCTGTTTTCCATGGGCACTGCATGAAATGGGTGCATTTACACACATGTAGGCATAACACTCATACATATAAAATAAAAATAAATAAATGAAAAAAATTTAAGAATCAGAGAGCAATGAAAGAATTCATGCTATTGCTGGACTCCATTACTGCATTACCCCACTTGCATACATAGTCTGTGTTTCCAGCCAGGGAATGGCACTACCCATAGTAAATAAGTGTTCCAACCCCAGTGAATGCAATCAAGACAGTCCTCCATGGGCATGCCCAAAGACCCATCTCCCAGGTGATTCTAGATTCTGTTGTGTTAACAACATTAATCATCACAACTTCACTGTTAACTAGACACCCAATTGCATTACTTTTAAGTCATAATTATTCATTCCTTAGTGTGATCGGCTCATAACCATTTTAAAATGTAAAATTCACTTTGGTCTGGCTTTAAAGGTCCCCATAACTTTTAATAAATTCCAATACTTTAAAATCTCAGAATCTCTGCACTGTTAGCTTATTTCTTTATGGAATCCCCTGCCATCTGAGCAGCTCCATTCTCTCCCCACACTGGGTTCCCCTTCTAGACTTGGGCCCAGGCCTGCTCTTGCTCTTCCATCTCAGATCTCTGGACTAGCTTCCTAACCCAGACTATCTTAGTCCTCTATTATAGTTTGTTAGCCCTCAACAGGCTGTCTCCACACCCACCTTGGTCTTAGTCTCCTGATCTGCCTGCCACTGACCTGCTCATACTGGGGTAAGTTAGATCCCACTCACTGCATCATGATTCCCCTGCAGCCTGAGAACTTCCATTGTCTTCTTGCACTTGATCCCCCCTCCTAGGCTTGAGCTCAGGCCCACTCCTGTTCTTTCTGTCCCAGATCTCTGGACTACCCTCTTAGTCCAGACCTGCCCATGTGTCCTGATATTGAGTGCCCAGACTATCTCATTTATCCAGCTTTATTTGTTAGACCTTCCAAAGGCTTTCCTTACCTCTGTTTTGCCCTGTGTCCTGCTCCTGATCTACTATCACAGATCTGCCTACTACCCAGACCAGCCACTGCTCTTCAAGAACCTGAAGCACACAAGAACTAACTTTTCATGCCTGAACAAAAAGCAACCAAATTATATCAACAATATAAACAGAGCCAAACTTCAACTAAACAAAGGCAGAATAGCATTTCCTATCAGACACAGAACTAACAAAAGATATCCATATGTCCAAAGGGCAACACGAAAACATAAATAATATGAAAAACCAAGAGAATATCTCCCCAAGAAAACCCACCAGTCCTATGGGAGTGTACAACAATGAGAATCACCCCGAGGAACTCCATGACACAGAATTTAAAAGAACAATCATAAACATGATCAAAGAACTTAACACACAACTCAAAGAACTCAAAGAAGATAGGCATAAACTAGTGACAGAAACTCAAGAGAATACAAATATGTGGCAGAATGAAATAAAAATAATTCAGGACATGAAAAGTGAATTCACAAAAGAGAAAGAAATATTGAAGAAAACCCAAGCTGATATGAAGATGGAATTGAAAATTGCAATAAGTCAATTTGAAACACCAGGAGAAAGCCTCACAAGCAGGTTGAATGAAATGGAAAACAGAATATCAAGACTCAAAAACAAAGTTGAAGAACTGGAATCTTCAAGCAAAGACTCTATTTTTTTTTTTAAAAAAAAAAAAACAGGAATAGAATACTCAAGGAATATGTGACACCATAAAAGGCCAAATCTATGCATAATAGGCTGAAAGAATTCATGTCTGCCAAACAAGACCTACGAAGAACACTTGAAGCAATGCAAAAGACTGAAAATAACAATGACTATATCCAAAAAGTTACAGAAAGAAAATAAAGGAAAGCATAACTATAGAAACATAAAATAGGATCAAGAACACAAATAAATTAAAATGACAGTAGCCAATACACATCTTTCAACAATAACTCTAAATATCAATGACCTTATCTCCCCAGTAAAAAGACATAAGCTAATTGAATGGATTAAGAAACAAAATCCATCTTTTTTTATCTTCAAGAAACTCATCTCGCCTTCAAGGATAGGCACTACCTATGGGTGAAAGGAAGGGAAAAAAAAATACTCCAAGCAAATGGCAAGCAGGGTTTTCAATTCTAATGTCTGACAAAACAGACTTCAAATTAAAACTAATCAGAAGAGATAAAGAGATTCATTCTAATCAAAGGAACAACTGACCAAGAAGATATTACAACCATGAACATATATGTACCAAAGTCTGGTGTACCCAATTTCATTAAAACAGTACTCTAGGACTATAAAACAGAGGTAAACCCCAACTCAGTAATAGTAAGTAACTTCAGTGCCCAACTATCTCCAATAGATAGGTTAACTGGACAAAGGATAAACAGAGAGGGATCTGAATTAAATGACATCTTACATCAAATGAACCTAACAGACATCTACAGAATATTCAATCCAAGCACCAAAGAATACGCTTTCTACTCAGCAGCCCATGCAAGTTTCTCTAAAATGTATCACCTACTGGGAAACAAAACAAATCCCAACAAATAAAAGAAAATCCCATGCATTCTATCACTATCAGACCACAATGCAATAAAGCTTGTAATCAACAGCAAAAGAAGCTCTGGTAACTACATGAACTCGTGGAGATTAAACAGCACATTTCTGAATGATGAATGGGTCAAAGGATAAATTAAGAAATAAAATAGTTCCTGGAACTACATGAAAATGATAACACAACAACAAAACCTCTGGAACCTTTTAAAAGAAGTCTAACAGGGAAGTTTATATCTCTAAGTGCTTAAATTTAAAAATCAGAAAGTGCACATATAAACTACTTAGCAGTACAGCTCAAGCCTCTGGAAAGGCAAGAAAAAAACAAAACCCAAACCTAGTAGGTGAGAAAAATTAAAGAAACCAGCACAGAAATTAATGACACAGAAACAAAGAAAACAATACAAAGAATCAATGAATCTAAGAGGTGATTCTTTGAAAAGTTAAAAAAAAGACAGATTGTTAGCCCAGTTAACCAAAAGAAAGAAATAATCCAAGTTAAGAAAATCAGAGACGAGACCTCCATCAGTGTAGTGGCTCTGATCTCAGCAGACCACCAGAGAGTGCCACGGAGTTCTGGCCTCCCTCTAGTCTCTCTCTGACAATGCAGGGGACTGACTGCCTGAGAGCCCCTGATCCTGCCTCCATGTGTTGGTGAGCTTCCTCTAATTGTGCCTTACCCATCTCCCTACCTGGGATTTTGTGAGGTCCCTCCCAGGGCCCCAGGGCAGATCTGGCTTTTGTAGGCTAAGGCTGAGATTCCAGCAGAAAATATAAGAGAGTGGACTGCCTGAGAGGGCCCAGATACTGCCTCCACGTGGTGAAGGAAGCCTGAGTGTACCTGACTAGAAACCTGAATTGGGCTTCTGTGGGTACTCCTGAATAGCTGATCTGAAGCCATCAACTCCCTCCAAATTCAATCTGAGAGAACCTGAACCCTGTACCAACCAGTTTTACATAACCAATAAAGAAAGGTTCTAGGCACTGGGATAATGCTAACAGAAGCATACTTCAACTTAATTTTCATTTCAGAATGAGAAGCAACAAAAGAAATTCACATGCTAAAATCACAACAAAAAAATAATAAGATGGAAAGCCAAAACACTATGTCCCCACCAAACCCAACCAATCCTGTAGAAGAGTTCTATACGGAGAAGCCCCTAGAGATTACCCAGGACACTGAATTTAAAAGAACAATCATAAACATGATCAAGGAATTCAATGAATTTAAAGAACACATGAACAAACTAATCAAAGAGCTAAAAGAAGATAGGGATAAACTTCTGAATGAATTCACAAAAGAGATAGAAACATTGAAGAAAACTCAGCCGAAATGAAGAAGGAAATGCAAGACTCAATAAGCCAACATGAAACAACAGGGTAAAGCCTCACCACTAGAATGAATGAAATGGAAAATGGACTATCAACACTGAAGGATAAAGTTGAAGAATTGGACCACTCAAGAAAAGAGTATGGAAAATCTAAAAAAATCACAGAAATGGAATATGCTAAAGATGTGGGATACCATGAAAAGACCAAATCTATGGATCATAGGAATAGAGGAAGGAGAAGACTTTCAGGTTAATGGTGTTGACTAGATCTTAGAATTGTAGAAGAAAGTTTCCCAAAATTAAGGAAAGACATCCCCATACAAATACAGGAAGCACATAGAACACCAAATAGACAGGATCAGAAAAGAAACTCCCCATGACATATCTTAGTGAAAACACTAAATGTACAGAACAAAGAGAGAATACTGAAAGCGGCAAAAGAAAAGTCACAAAGAAAGGAAAGCCTGACTTATCAATGCAAACTATGAAAGCCAGAAGAGCTTGGGCCAAGTTATTTCCAGTTCTACATGACAAGAGATGTCAGCCCAGAATACTTTACCCAGCAAAAATGTCTATTATACTTGAGGGGGAAAGAAAAATCTTCCATGACACATAAAGCCTGAAAGAATACCTGTCCACAAAACCAGCCCTTAGAGAATACTTTAAGCAATACAGAGAGCACAGAGAAAAACTATACCCCAGGGGCAATGAAAGAAAATGAATAAAGGTATAATTGAGAAAACACAAAATTAGACAGAGAACACAAACAGCAGCCAATACACATCTTTCAGTACTAACCTTAAATATCAATGGACTAAACTCCCCAGTCAAAAGACAGGCTAAGTGAATAGATTAGGAAACAAAATCCATCTCTTTGCTGTCTGTAAGAAACCCATCTCACCTTCAAGGACAGGCACTACCTTAAGGTAAAAGTTTGGAAAAAAAATATTTCAAGCAAATGGCACTAAGAAACAAGCAGGGATTGCAATTCTAATATCTGACAAAATAGACTTCAAAGTAAAACTAATAAGAAGAGATAAGGAGGGTCACTTCATTTTGATCAAAGAAACAATTAACGAAGAAAATATTACAACCCTTAGCATATATGCATCAAACTCTGGTGTACCCAAATTCATAAAAACACTACAGGACTTTAAGACACAGTTTAACCCCATCTCAGTAATAGTAAGGGACTTCAATACGCCACTCTCTCCATCAGATAGGTTAACTGGACAAAGAATAAACAGAGAGACATATGAACTAAATGATACTATATGTCAGATGGTCCTAACAGACATCTTTTGACTATTCCACCCAAGCACCAAAGAATATACTTTCTACTCAGCACCCATGGAACTTTTCCAAAAATTGATCACATACTAGGCCACAAAACAAATCTCACCAAATACAAAAAAAAGAGAAATAATCCCATGTTTCTATTGGACTACAATGCAATAAAGCTCAAAATCAATACTAGACAAAGCCCTCGTCACTACACAAACTCGTGGTGATTGAACAACACACTGCTAAACAAGTGGGTCAAAGGAGAAATTAAGAAAGAAATAAAAGAATTCCCAGCCAACTTTTTGTAATTTGACCCTAATTTCACATGGCCTCCAGGATTTGGGGAGGGCTAAACTATATAATCTGGGGGAAGGCTAGGAAGAGAAGGCATGATCCATTCTGGGTAAAGGCTTTCCAGTGTGCATACCCTCAAGTCATACATACACCTCAGCAACCCCTTAGGTATCTCCCTAAGTAAGCTCAATAAATTCATTGGTTCCCCAGTAAAACTTTAATCAAACATTGGCTTGAAACTAGAACCTTAAAAGGGAATAAGCATTGCCTAGCATCCCCAGGAAAAGAAGTCTCACAACAGATGGAAAATTTATTTGTTAATGCTATTATGTCTCATAATTATTAAAAAAAGATAATGAGAATGAAAAAGATGTTAAAAGGATATCAGAATGGAGATAGTTTCTAAAATAGAAAAAAATGAGGAAAGCCTAAGTAAGTGATGAAGGTCTGTTTAGGTTTGTTATGATGTATGAAGGGTGAGAAAAAATAATATATACATAATCTTATAATGTCTATGGTCATAATTTAGTCAACTAGTTTAAGGAACAAAATATATATCTTGTCAAAGTTTATCTGAGAATATTTTTTTTTACCCAAGCCTTATCTACATAACACATGATAATTAAAAGTAACAGACTGGTGGAACTAATACTGTTGGATGTTTAACAGCCATACTCTAAGGCTTATACTAATGTGGTCAGATTGGCTTAAAGGACAGTTTTTGCCACTTACCCTCCAAGGTCGACTAAGCTCTAGGGGACTATGGAAAATATTTCAAAATGCCCTGTAATGGTGGTGAGTCACCTGTCCTCTTAATCAAGGAAGCCATGGAGACCCCACCAGATGGACTTGTTCAGTCTACAAAAAGAAGGGTCAACTCAGAGGAAACATTTCATTCATGCTTCCAAGTGAAGTCAGATATGGTCGAGTGGGACTTATCTTCACATAGATGTAACTGGTGAAAGAAAGGAGCCAGGAGCTCCTTCCAAGCCCTTGTGACCCCTGAGGAACAGATCCTCAAATGACCTTAACTGTAAAAATGAATTGATTTATTTGAGCCAACTGTATGGTCTTAAACACCCAAAAGGAAAGTATAATCAAAAAGTAAAGTCATCAGTATATTTCTTTAGGAGTTCAAGGGATTATACTTCCCAGACATTA